>NW_026562779.1:0-16310 GCF_027474105.1 Poeciliopsis prolifica
GCTAATTACCTAATTTCCTTCATCTGAATAAACACATACTTGGTCAAAGCGAGTGTGAGCAAGCTTCACAGATGCTTAAGGGTTTTCATGAGGAGACCTACTAACACCACCCATAACGGCTTTCTAGCAGTGCCACAAAGGTAGACCCCAGACAAAACATCATCACCACATTTTGTAGCCGTCGGGGAGTCATGCCCCAAATTATACTTGAGTGTTGATCTTCTTCTCCAGCAATCCTTCAGAAGAGTGAGTCAGAGAACATAAACAGTTGCTGGTGTATTGTTTCACTCACAACAGTTCATTCCTGAATACAACCAGAAGTGTGTTTGGTTCACACACCACTAGGTGGTGTGCACTGTTGTTGGAAGAAGTATATATTTGTATAATCATCTAATTAATTTTACATCAAGTGACAGAATCCATCTTTTAGTGAGTAAGATGTGCTTACACTATTTCTTAACTTTTATTTTGTTTGAACAGTGCTTCATTACGCCTGTCTGCTACATTAACTGGGATCTGATATTAAATGAAGAAAATGCATTGCATTTTAAACTCCTTTTTATTTCAGCCTAATAACAGTAAATATTATGTTAGCTGGGGGGAACAGCAGAACAACTCCCTGCTCCAACATATTCCTCTGCTTGCCTGCTATTTTTGTCCCTAATCCTTTGAGGAATGATGAAGAACTGTGCAGAATGGTGCTTAGCTCCTTGATTCCAGCCAAGGTGTGTCAGTATACAAATTATACAGGTTTAATCTGCGGTACCTGCTGCTAATGTGAAGGTTACTTTCACATATCTTAGCAGCTCTTCCCACACGTAAATGTGCGTAGCTGCATGGCATTTAGTTGTGGCTTATAAATAAAAAACAGACATGAATTTTTAAAATCCCAAGACAACAAGGCACTATGAAAGGAAATGGCGTGAAATCACCTTCTGACTGGATTCAGTTAATTCTCAGTCTAGTTAGTCCTGACCATTGATCGGCCGATCAGAAACCCAAGCTCTTTTCTTGTCAGTGAATGCATCATGGAAAGCACTAAAAGGATCCACTCATTACAACACTCTTTGGTCTGGAAGTTGTTACCATGAGAAGATGACTCAAGGTAAGCTATTTTCAGTGAAACTAAAATGTTTAAAGATCAAAGTCAGAGCACAGCAATGTAACAAACTGCTATGACATGTTGAGGCTGGGAAAGAGACTTTCAGCTGGTAACGAGAACACAGTCAGCAACTGTAGCATCAGAAAAATAAAAAAAGCTTCTTTTTTAAATGCCATTAATGATTACATAACTGAAATGTAAAAAAAATAAATAAATAAATAACTGGATCTTTCTGCTTCAACGTAGAAATTGAAAGAGAAGTGCTCTATTTTTACTTTTTAACCTAGGTTATTACATCATCTGTTGTGAAATGTGCTTTCATCCATTTTATTTACTCACTTTTAACATGATATGGTCTGCAAGGAAAATGTCTTCCATGTAACCTGACTCAATAAAACCCCAAACTCCATAAATAATGGGTGCAATGGCAACAGTTAGGTCATCTTGCTTTTTACTCCAGCCCAGTTTGCCTGTTCAACAACATTCAACCAACATGAAACAACTGTTTTCTTCATAATTAATTATTTTTCATAAATAATGGAGATGAACAATGCAGAAACATGTCAGTTGCTCAATGTGCGAGGACTGAGATGAAGATGGAAACTCAGTAGCGTGCGTCATAGAGGGACTGTGAATGAATTATTGAGTATTGGAAGAAAAGCAGAATAGTATAATTTTTTTTTTTCAACTTGTACTGATCAGGTCTAATAAGACAACTTTGAAATGAAGCCAGATAAATAATTGAATCACATGTCAAAGGAGCTCTATCTCAGGTTTTTATTACATTTAGAAGTAAACACATTTCTTGTCAGATGTCATTTATTGTCTTTTATCAAAAAAAGACAGACTGTAATAGTGCACAAAGGCAAACTAAGAACATAACTTTTAAACTTTCAAAAACCACTCTGAGGCACCTTATTAAAATTGACACACATGCACACGCACACATCCACGCACACACGCATATGTATGCACATGCTGCAGTTTTCAAGTTGATGCCCTCATAAATTTTTAAATTGCATTACTTAAATATACACTTTCCCTACTGCAACATCACCCAACAGAAATTGGTCACTCAGGGTAAATAGTGTTGTTCCAATGAATGCAAGCAGAAGTTTTATTTCTCTTTCCCCCTCTGCTCTCTGTTTGCCTCTCTTTTTTGCCTCTCAACATTTTGTTTTTTCATACAACGCCCCTCTTTTTTTTGTTGTTGTTTATCTGAACCTCATATAGTCCCATGTCTGTTTATTAAGAGCAGCTATGGATGGCCATGAGCTCCCTTTTCTGAGGAGCTTTTGCTCAATAGCTGCATTTTTTTCTAATTTAAGAAACTGTTCCTATTTTTCTTTTTTGGAGGGTCTGTTTAGCCTGGCTGCAAAATGACCCACACACTGTCAAAAATGTGCAAAATCTTTTTTTGTTGTTGTTACCTCATTGCCTTGTTTTGATCCAGCTTAAAGGAAAATATTTGCCTCAAAAATCTTTAGAATTATCCAAACAGCCCAGAGCTATGTGGATTGAAGCAAACCAAAAGCTGACATCTTTGAGAAACTTGTGTTTAATTTGCATCTGAAGGACTTTGTTGAAGTAGTAACAGCAGATTGCTTCCTCTAACCACAGTGGTTTCAATCTGCAGTCCATCAGGGCCAGAGTCCAGAAGGTTTAGCCATGTCCCTTGTCCTACACACTTGAATTAAATGGTGAAAATCTCTCACTAGCATGCAGTCAAGCTCTATAGCTCTGCTAATGAGCTAATATTGAAGCGAGGTGTGCTGAAGCAGAGAGACATCTAAACGTTGCAGGACACCAAACTTTGAGCAAAGCAGTTTGAGACCACCGCCACCATTTACGCTTATTTTATTATTTCTTACACAAAACTGCTTCTGCCAACATTTTACACCAAAAACAAAAGAAGTTGTTCCATATAGAAGAAGAAAAGGTGAATTTTATTTTTACCTCAGCAGCTGGGTTTTTTACTTTTTGGAAAGAAGTTGGGTAGTTTTAACCATCTTGTAGGAGACGCTATTGTTAATGGGTTGTGCTTCAATTTAACAAGATGTTGAAATTCATCCATAGTTTATTCATCCTTATATGTATGAGAAAGGAGCAATCTGGAGTAGACATTGGGCAAGATGTGGAGTACACAAAGGAAATGTTACTTGACCGTCACAGTGTTGGTATAATCCTGACATGATGGTATCACAGCATTAAAGCGGATTTGTCAGCTGCATATCGCAGAGGTAAAGATCTCACTCCTCAATATCTTACAGGTGCAATGTTGGCCTTATTGAGATCTGGTGAGTGTGGAATCCCCTACATGTATTGAGCTAATTTTCATATTCAAAAGTCCAGTCTAAAATTATGAGCTTTATGGCGTTGATTGTAATGGTGATTCTATCATCTGAATGTCACAGCTGAATTTGGGTCTTGTTTATTTATTGTGTTTCTAATCTGTTCTTGTCCAATTGTTGGGAGCCTGTCTTAATTATATCCACTGTTTTCTGTTTCTGCTTTATCTGCTGCTGCCCACCAACTGTCTAGTTTTGCAGTATAAACATTTGATCTGACATCACTGCCTGGGCTGCATTAGCAGTGGTTACTGAAGATCACAAATAATTTTCTAAAGAATACAAATTAATTTCTGGAATTCAGTCTTAAATCCTCTGAAACTGGGTGAAAGGCATATTATTCTGAATTTTAATAGGGCCAAATAGGTTTTCAGATTTGTGTAAACAATTGAACTCCATTCTTTGCAAACATTTTTTTTTTTTTTTTTTCAAATTGATGATATCTGATTTTATCAAAACCAAGTGTTTGTTTCTGGTCCCAAGCACTTCAGTCAGAAAATAAGTGATTCAGTGAGGCTGCTCACAGCATCTATGTCAGTAAATAAATGCATTTGGACTTTGGGTGATGCTGCTTTTTTTCTATTTGGTGAAATGTTGTTAGTAGGGTGAATGCACAATAAGTGGATTAAAAGCATTTATCTAATTATGCAGATAAGGAGCAATTAAAGTGAGAAATAAAGGACAAATATTCAAGAAGAGTTAGATCCTTCAATCATTTAAAATATCCCTTCTTTTGGCTTTTATTTAGGTTGTAAAAGGCTGATTCCAATTTTCCGCCCCCCCCCACAGTACCGCTAAAAGCTCCCCGAGTGCCGCAGTTTGAGAACCTTGACTCTACACAAATTAGGAAAGGGAATTTTACTTTCCCTAAAAACAAAATCAAGGCAAGAAGATAATACTGGATTTTTTAAGACCCTGAAAACTTTGAACAAATGTCTAAAAGAATTTTTAGTTAAAAAAAGGTTTGTGCCTCACTGAGATGTTTTTACCAGCTATTTGACTGCAAACAGAGAAAACTATGCTTCCTACCATTATTCGTGACAGGTTTAGTGTAATTATATAAGTACAAAATTTTTTTCAAATTAAACGTCACACTTTGTCAAATCTTAGAAAATGCCTGGCTACATCTGAATGTGAAGGAAAGCAGACACAAAGCAAGATTTTTGGTGAGATTTGACAGGTAGCATTACCCTGACTTTGCTCTCTGTCAGTATTACCGATATGACTGGAATGTATTTGATCTGTGAATATGTTCCAGTGGACCTGTCTTGTTATAAATCTCCAATAAAGAACATAAGCACTCGGGAACCAAGGGTTCATGCACTTGGAGCAAACACGAAAAAAGACATCTACTGCCAAGAGTGATGTTCAGCTGCCTCAGGCTATCATAAAATGCAGGCTGGATGTTTCAGTTCTGTATGATGCAATGGATACCATCAAAAGTCAACAGTTTGTTTGTGGTTTGGGTTTGTGGCTTATTTTAATATTACTATATATGTTTGTATCATAAAACAAACACTACTTGTGTATGGTAAAATAAATTTGAACAGACATTCTAATTAAATGTCATTATAGGTTTCCTTTTGCAAAGAATCTTCATTTGTGATTTTTATGGTCCACTTTTTTTTACCTTTTTTTACAGAATCTATAATTTCATAAGAAAAGGGAAAACAATGGGACCTGAAGAAATGTGGTGAAGGTGGAGATATGTTTTAAAGAATGATTTTTCAAAGCCATACTGCTCTTGGAAATGAAGACCAAAAGAAATGTGGTGTCCATTTTATACAATATCAAAATGCATCATGAGTGTCACTGTATTTCACTATTTTCTGTTAGCAAATGAAGAGGATATTGTTTAATGTATTAACACTGATTATTTCTTCATTATGACAGCTAGTGATTGGACCATTTTAGGCAGCAATAAATATTTCTTCACAAAGTTGATGTATTAAAAGAAGGAAAATGTGCTCAAGGATTTGAGTTCTTATGTCAAGGGGCCAATATGTTACAACTAAACAACTGTCAGAGTAAGCTGTACTAGGGTATTCAAAGTCGCAGTGGTCAGGATGTATTAAAAGTGCTTGAAAGCATGAACAGTGATACACATTTGGAGCAAAGGCTGGTCCAGGTGGTCTGATTTAACAGATGTGCTTCTGTAGCTAAATTGCTTAAGACGTTTATGCTGCTGCTGATATAAAAATGTGTCAGAATCCACAGTGCACTGTTGCTTATGGGCCTGCATATTTGGAAATTAGTCTCGGTACTTCTTCTGAGCTGTGTTCACTGCTCAAACCACCTACAAAAAGTGTTAGAACTGGAATCAGTGGATAAAGGTGACCTTCTAATGCATCAGATTTTCTTTTACATGAAGAAAAAAGCCAGGCGAGTAAAACACATGGCGCTAGGAAGTACTTTAGGAAAAAGGCAAGCTCGCAGAAGCAGGATGTTTATGACAATGTTCTTCTGGGAAACCACGAGTCCTTCCCTCCTTGTAAAAAATTGCTTTGACACATACCACCCACCTAATTATTGTTGCAGCAGGCCATGTACACCCTTTACCAACCAATACAATTGATTGCATAAATGATTTGGGAATGGTTTAAAAAGGAGAATTTTGCAGCTTCAGCTTCTTCGTCTCATACTTGGTGAGGTCTTTCTTGTTGCAACCATAAAAGGATTGATTCATGATCGCCTCCTGGCTGACAGACTGGCAACTGGCTGACACTTGCTTGGCTGCTACAGTGACTGGTCACTGGCTGCCGGCTGGCCAGATGGCCCTAACTGGCTGATGGCTGTTTGGCTGAATGGCAATCAAATGCTGGGTGGTTTTTACTCCACTGGTCTGCAAAGCTGTGTGTTGCTTGACACTGTAGGCTGGGCAAATTTAAATCAGTCTGTGACTCTCAAAAACATGTCATGGCTAACATTGAAAACTTTTCTGCTGTGTTTATTTTGCCAGGAGAGATGGAAATAAAGACCTACTTTTTATTCATCAAACTGCCACACAGTGAGCAGCAATAAGACTGTAGAGTTCAACAATAAACATTTACTTAGTAAAAGAGGGCACACCACAAAAATTGTTGTTAACCATAATATTCTGACATTTCTTTCATTTAATTAACAAAGGCTTTGATTCAATGACAACAGAACTCATAAATAGGGGCTTTCCAGTATTTGCAGGGGCTGGGAATCAAGTTGAGTCACCCTCTAAGCACGCTGATAACGGCCTATTTTGGTAGTTCAAACACCACCACAATCACTTAATATGTGGGAGTTGTCTTGGCACTACTGCAGGAGCTAACACCCAAAATTTTCCTTATATTCCCTCTTGTGAGTAGAGCCAATCACATCAAGGAAAATAAATTTGACTCCTAGATTGGTTGGTTTCCAATTGTCAGCCAATAGCTTCTCAGGTAGCATTGCACACATTTTACATTACAAGCTCAATTTCTTTTTGAAGAGTTGTTGTTAATAAAAATATGTGAATCTGCAGATTTTATGTAAATAACTCAGTTATATTCCACAGAAAAATCCATTGATGGTGAACGTCAAACATTATGTAAGATGCTGCTTTCTCTCCCCTCTATGTCTTAGCCACTTGATCAATACTATAGCCCAAGTACTAAAAATGCTTATGTGTAAAATACAAATCTATAATAACAGCTTTCTTTCCATGACAAGTTTTTACCCATATTCTAGTTTCTTTATTTTATTTTGCAAGTCTTTTATACAGAAGTCCAAATCCTTTCAAACAAACCAAACAATTTCTGAAACCAGGTGACATAATGAGATCCCTACTGCATGACACCATGGTTTCTTGGGTGCTATGATTAAAAAACAACAACAAAAAAAAAAAAAAACAATAAACATATTCAACAGCTTTACTTTTGCTTACTATTCTTTTATTTTTAACATTTCTTTATAACATTAGTTTTTCTGTAGATTTGCAGTTTGTGCACACACTTTGGATATCTAAGTTCAATTCATAAGTCATGCTTGACATATTTCTGGAGCCCTTTGTTATTCATCCCCATTAATCACAGGTGTTGCCAACCCAGCTATCTCGAGATGTGGTGTTTAAGAAACAATTACTCCCTGTCTTTTTCTGTCAATACTTGTGTGTGGTTTGCCTCCCTCTGTCAGCCATTCAATTGATTCAACAGATATTGGTTTACCATTGTTAATCGACACTCTGACAAAGCGCCAACTAACTATGTCCTTGTGAAGGAGAGTAGTAAATAACAAAAACAAAACAGAATTCTTTTTTTGCTGCAATAAGGACAATCTGACACCAGGAAATGAAAAAAAAAAAAATAGAAGAAAAAAAAATAGGAAACAAGCCAGGAATAATGATGCGCTCATGCAGAGACTGTACACAGACATGGGCAGGGAGATAAGAAAAACAAACAAGACAGAGAAATGTGACAGCGAGATGTGGCATAACCCTGCTTCGCCAGCTGCAGCATCCATCGCAACATGAGCACCAGACTGGATGAATCGCTGGAAACTCCAGCATTGGTGTGTGCGGCTGCTAACCTTGTCTCCTGCCAAGGGAAATCACTGTGTGACTGAGTACAACCTGCACACTCAAAGTAATCTTAATTGTAAGGCAAGTACAGAGTAAAGCAGACCCTCAGCAGTCAGTGATGTAGTCTGCAGTTGACATTTTCTTAAGTGAGGATGGTTCAGAAAGAAAACGAACTAGACGAAAGGTTATTTGGCTTTAAAATGGCAAGCAAAAGGTTCCCATTTATAAGTAACACTCAAGACTTAGAAAAACAATCATAGTCCCATGATATTTCTTTCTTGTTAAAATGAATATTTATCAATATTAACGTTATAACCAGATCATAAGATGAATCCCATTGTTTTTTTGTTGAATTATTCTTGTCCTCTGGGTATATTTCCTCTGATCTCACTCCTCTCTAGTTTTGTTTTTATGTTTATGGTTGTCACTTTGCAATTTTCACCCTGGCGCCCTTATATGATAAAATAAAGCCCATGGCACTCTTTTGTTGTTGGTGCCTGTTTGTCTTTGGTGCAGTCAGCGCTACTTTTCTTTCTTCTGTTCTTAAAAAAAGCCTCAGTGTGATGTTTCCGCTTGGCATCTAGGAAGAGCATCATTTCTTTTTTGCAAGTCTAGACAGATTTGTGAAACCCCTTGTGAAACTTGGACGTTTCATGTTTGATTAAGCTAATTAAGGTTCTAGCAGTTATTAAAAAAATACAAAAATACCTTTGATAATATGTTCTCTTTTTTTTTTTTTTTTTTTTTTAAACTGCAGCTTAGATTGGGTCATCTTTGCTGATATATTACCTAACATAATGTGCTTCTGGTCCTTTAATGTCATCCACTAATGCTGCCTGGATATTTGCTAATAAGTGTAAAGATAAGCCCCTAAATATTTCTTTGTTTCTATTATTGTTGGTCATCATACATTTTTAAAAACATTCTACCCACTACACAACTAAAAAGAAGAAATTCTGCTATGAAGCTGTCTTCACCTTTTTTTATGAACTTCTCACAGCATGTAGAGCATTTGCATAAATTTATAAGGGGCTGACATAGCATCACTATTTTTGCTGTTGTAAAAGAGGACAGAAACAGTTGTCTTCATAAATAGCAAGTGTTGTTACTATGCTTCTTTATCACTCTAGTGTGCTTTTGTACACTAGTTTATACAGTACATTCTAAAAGCAATATATGCCTTTTTCACATGTCGTTATAGCATCCAGTGATTATGCATTTCAATCTATTTTTTGTAATTCAAGAAAAATACAATTATTCCCAAAATTTATTTAGTGTGAAATAAAGGAAACATCATGGCTCTTTATGTAAAGAATAAATATTAGTGTACAAATGTATTATTTACTCTCTTTGTGATTAAAGAGCTGCTGCTGTTATATATGTTGGATTTTCATGAAAAAAGGAAAAAAAAAAAGAACTTGAGAATCACACCAGTAAAACAGAATTTAATCTACTTGTTTTGGTGAAAAAATAAATAAGACAAGATAATAAACAGAACAGTAAACAAAACAGAGCAGTCTTGGTGATAACATCCACACCAGCTCCACAGATAAAGACTGTTAAACAGTGCAATGACAAACATAATAAAATGTATCTTTTCTTTATTTCTTTCTGCTCAGTGAGGCTGATACAACTAGTGATTATTTAGTGTTCAGTCCTCTTATCTTGATTTGACCAGAGCAGAGCTGAGGTTATCTTCCACAGTCTGTCTGTGGGGGTGTGTGTTTCATTATCTTAAGAACTGGAATTTTGCTATCTTTATTTTGAATTTTAGATACTTGGACTAAAAGATCAGCTTTCAACTGTCAGAGTAAGCTGTATTAGGGTATTGAAACAGCAGTCTTCCCTTTTCAGAGCAAGTGTGTGATCTTTTTTTTTTTTTGCGATTTACAGCAACTGCAGAAACTCCACACATTACTGATAGATAATGAAATCTAACAGTTCATTGCAGTTCTTTGACATAGAGTTAAGGGAGTTTCAGCTCGGCTATGGCAGTTAATGTTTATTTCCTGAAATCCATCTGCTTGGCAGTTCTCATGAAAGCTTCAAAACTCTGATGTATTTCATCGATTGTATCCGTTTCTCTTGTCAATGCAAAAAAAGAAAAGAAAAAAGAGGGATAACCTCGAACATCTGCTTAGTCAGCTTTCATGCAGATTAATTACCCCTAAGGGTGAGGGAGGAAATGATGCAGGAGAGAATTGGGAAGAACAGATAGAACACAAATCTGGAACACAAGGACAAACTCATAGGTGGTAATTGTACCTACCTGTACAAATAAGTTACCATAGACAAAGTAAAGAGTTGGTAGCTTATTTTGCATGTGTTAGGAAAAATGTGATACAATGCAACACCTCCAGTTCTCATCTTTAACAGAAACATTATAGAATATGTAGCACAGCTATGCATCTGCTGGTTTATTAAATGTTATAATTGGTTAATAAAAATAGAGATGAGTAGTTGAGGGTTTGGTACCCACTCTGGAACAATCGAGAATGCGATGGAAACATTTCCCAGGTCTGGAAGAGTGCAAGAAAATAAAGTGAAGCAGAAAATCAAGCTATTTATCATACATCCATCCCAGTTCTGTGTATAAGACTGATATAGACGGTGGTGGACATCACTGTTGAATGTCTATCTTTTAAAATGCAAAACTACTGAGAAACTTGGTTTCTGTCTGTATTTTGTTAAGTCAGCTAAATCACAGCAACATTTTACTATGTCATTCTGCTTCATAGTGGACAGTGCAGGCAGGACAGCTCAATCTGTTTAGCGCACTGCTACTACCCAACTTATTGCTGTCTTCAGCTGCTCATATAATGAGCCAATTTAGCGTATACACTGAGTAGAGCACACACTGACCAAATCATCATAACAGCTAGTTATTGGGCTGGCAGCATTCAAATCAGGTACACCAATTAACCTACTCGTCTTTTTAGACTGTAGGGAAGAGAAGTTAAGGAGAGAGGGGATGAACTGGAAGACACACAAGAGCTACAGCTAACCAGCAGGATTAAACCTTCCAGCTGTGAGGCGAAGCGCCGACCGCTGCTTCACTGTGCTGCCCCTTAATCCATAATCCATAATTTATTCGAAATGCAACATGTGACGCATGATTAAAGATTTTCAGCTAAGAAAGCAAAATAAACAAAATATATTACACAAAACCAAAACTATAGAATCATCTTAATAGATTAGTGACAGTGACAATTTTGTTGATAAAGAAAGAGACACTTGTTTCATGACTTGAATCCTATTACAAAATATTGCCAACTGTGCCGCAAGCATTTTATGTTATCCACATACTTTCAATGAATGTTCTCTGCTTACATACAGATATGCTAATGCGTAACGGCAAGAGAGTTTATACATTACGAATACAATACTTTTCATTTTTACAATCATAATAGATACAACATGGTGGTTTCAGCATCATATTGATATCTACAGAAAAGCTGGAAGTTAGTCAGTCAGTGAGATGATGAATAGAAATCATTACAGGACATCCTGCAAGATGCTGCAAATGCAATGGTTACATGTTCATGTGTTTGAAGTGCAGACATGAGTACAATTGCGTATTTGGGACAGAAGTTGAAATTTGATGTTCAGACATTCTTAATCACATCTGACACCATTTGATTTGGGAGGAAAGAGCAGATAGTTCAGTCTCTGGATATGCAAAGTTAATAGATACATATCCAAAGGATTTGCAGCTTTAACTGCAATAAAAGGTGGTTGAAAAAGCATTGACCTATAGGGCTGAAAAAAAGCACAGACCATTCAATTTTGATTTTTTACATGTAAACATTTCTTTAAAACCGTGTATTTTCCTCACAATTCACAATGTGCTACTTCATATTAGTCTGTTACTAATATAAACTCCTAATATAAATTGTGGATGCAACGTGACAACTGACAATTCTACTTATGTATTTTTTTCTGGAGCGGGACCAGGGGGTATAAACACTTTTTGCAAGATAAAGAAAATCACACAAATGGTTTTAGATTATTTTACATTAATATTGAATTTCATCTGTTAAGTTCCTCATTGCTGTGGTTTGTAAGTCTCCTACTGCCCTCTATTGTTCATTTACATTCTGAGCAGACTCTATTACACAAAGCAGATAAACCATTTTTAATGTCATTTGCTCAGTCAACGTGCCAGCACTGACTGTAGTGTGCATCTTATTTTCAAAGTTTTTGAGGAGTTTTTCACCACTTTTGTAGCCACAGTCTCCACATCCAATGAAACCCATCCATCCTTCTCTATTGTCATTACACAGCTCTACATGGCTCCAGGAAGTAACTGTGAAAGTTTTCAGTTTTATTTTGAAGTCTACTGCTGCTGGTTTCTGTCAGTGTGGAGCTCTAAGCAAAGTGAGATCAGGAATGGCTAAAAAGAAAATAAAATAATTGACTACCTAAATAAAAAAAATATATAACATTTTACTGCCAAATGAAACTAGTAGAACCTTGCACAAAGGTTTATTCTTCCTAAAACTTCCATTCACAAACTTCACTGCATTCCATTGCGATTGTATGTTATGGACCAATGCAAAGTAGCATCAGATATTACAGCTACAAGATTGATGGGGTACAGCATTGCATATTAACAAATAGTTCAAGCTCAGTCTGATTTGATGTAGAGCTGTGGATATATTTTCAGATGTTGCCACCAAATCTAATTTGGATTTATGCCCAGTCTAATAACGTGTAGGTAATTTGATTTAAGCAATTCCAACCCTAAGCATACGTCATAGGACATAAGACATCCTGAAGGCAATGTTTTGCTGCCTTCTTTGGGATTGCGTGTACTTAGCATCATCTTCCAATAACCTCTGACTGACTTTTATATTCCCACACCTGGAGGCTCCCACCAGTCACTCTTCCATGAAGCTCATATTACTCGAGTCCAAAACAAATATTTGTCCTGCTGACAGATTCCCCAACCTGAGCTCTGGATGTCTGCCACTCTTCCAGAAGTGCCACGAGCCTCTTGGGTGCTTCTCTGATTAACGCTGTCCTTCACCAACTCAAAATGCCAAACTCTATTTTGTCCTCTGGATTTGTAGAGTATATTTTCTCTGCTAGCCAAATTGAATCAACTTTACGGTATCCCAGTCATAAATGAAACAGCTGTGAAACTTTGCAGTATGAAACCATCATTAAAAAGGAAGTTAATAACATTAATCCCTCTTAAATTTCATAGCTGATTACTGACAGCAGCGCAAGCAGAGGTGAACCAACAACTGAATCAACAGTTTTAGGTTCAAGTGTATTAGTAGTACATTTTAAAAAATGTGTAAAAATTTGAAATCCCCACGATCTGAAATCATTTAAAAAGATTCAAAATATTTTCTTTTCTGAATTCTCTAGTATTCCATGACATGATGCTGCAATGGAGACATACAGATGATACTAATTAGGCTTCATAAGGCCAATTTGGCTTCCTAAGCAGGACTGGGAAACAATTCATCACCAGAGCTGACTGAAAAAGACAAGCCAAAGGAATCTGGCACAGAATTACCAAACTCTGCTCATTCTTCTGCCAGAACAGAGTCAAAAAGTAGTTACACACAGAGAGAAGCTTGCGTATTCCCTGCCGTCAGGGAACAGAAGCATATATCTGCAACACAGAGACATACGTGCACAGAACAGTCCCTGAAGAATGATGAAATAAGATGAGAAGGGGATCCACAGTGAGCCTGAAGGACTGGATAAATATTGACCTGAAAGAATGAAGTCTGTCATAGTACATAAAAAGGGTTTACACATACACACATATGGTAACATCCACGCCCTCTAGAACCCCTCAGCCTGTAAACCTCAC
The DNA here is from genome assembly GCF_027474105.1 of Poeciliopsis prolifica. NCBI lineage: Eukaryota > Metazoa > Chordata > Actinopteri > Cyprinodontiformes > Poeciliidae > Poeciliopsis > Poeciliopsis prolifica. Next base: position 13,809 of record NW_026562779.1, read on the forward strand.
CCACACCTTCTACTGCTCAACTGTACATTTTAACAAAACCAGGAATCAATATTTTAACAAAAACCAGGAGACTTTGCTCCAAGGAAAGGAGCATGAATAATGAAGGCAGTGAGTGTGTGTTTTAATGATTTGTGTCATTGTCTATATAAGAGTGCAAGTGTTGTTATGGCAACTTTTTTCATTAGGTGCACAGCTGAATTTCAACACCATCCTAGACAAAATCCCAATAGGATAAAGTATTGCACTTCTTTTCAGCTGGCCTGAAGGGAAGTAGTTGGTGTATCATTAAATCGAAAATGGAAAAAAGCTGATAAGATCCCTTTTCCTGACGGCTGCAGAACAAAAATGTTTCAGTGTAAGTGGAATAAGGTTTCCACAATCAGTTAGAGAGTGTCCTCCATTTATGTCAAGCCAGGATGGCTATGCAATGGTAGGCAGCTGAGACCACTGTCTTTTCAAACTGCAGAAGATACAAATTCAAGGATGTTCACTCTCCTCCCACTGTCTTTTGTACACTTGTTTATTTTTTGATACAATTGGCAAATCATTCATTTAGGTAACAAGGGTTTTAAAATGTCTTCCTAAAATTTAAAGTAAGCATCAATATAGAGCAACAAAGATTTAAACCACTTTGATTGTTGCATCGTTTGCACCATTTCAACCACATACCAATTTGGACTTTACTGTACATGAGCTATTGCCAAAACCGGGTGCCACATTGGTCAGCTAATGATGGAAAACTAAAGGTACAGTTTGCACAGGCTCACCAACATTGGAAAATATTTTCTGGTCCAATAAGTCACAATTTCAGTTTCCACCTTCTTGGCATAAACAACATAAAATCATGGCTTCTCCATTTAAAAGGAGCTTCCAGAAGGTTAATAAACCATGTCAAAAAGCTTTAGTTACCAACTAGTTTCTAGCACAAGAAACAGATTCCAGTGGATTTGCAGCAGATTTGGCAGTTTCTAATGCTGAGAGAAATCATCTGTTTTGTCTTCCAGAGAGCGAACGTTCGCCAGGTGCAGTGGTGTGGGTGAAGCATCACGTCCTTGTTGGTGCAACTTTGCGACTGTACTTGCACTTGAACAATTGTTCTCTGTTTTCTTAAAGGGATATTTCAGTTGGAAGGCTTCTAAAGAATTGATGGGATTGCTTCATTTCCTTTGTGCTTCTTTTTCACTGTTCTCTCGTTTTATAGTGCTCCTCTGGAAGATTTCTTAGTTTCTCAGCAGCCTGAGACAAAAAGAAAAGCAAAGGTTGATTTTTAAGATTATAATAATTGCAAAAAAAACAGCTTATTTTTTATGCCAAGTAGTAGAACTGCTAAACCTGAAAATTTTAACAGCAAAACAGTACTTTTTCCATGTCTGTATAGTGGATTGAACAGAGGTCCATGACATGTTCAAAGTTTGGGAATTTGTTTCAAAATCTAATCTCGCTTTAAATGTCTCTACAACGTAATTCTTGATCGATCCACTGTGTTTCTTTGCCTACTAAATTCAGTTTGTTCACTGTTATGTGACAGTTCTTTCACTGACATAAGTGTCTTTATTCTAAGATTAAATTATAAACAGGGGAACTCTCCAGTAATGCAGCAAAATGTGGAAATGTTCAAGAAGTATGGATACTTTTGCAAAGCACTTAAGTCATCCTTATGCGTTCTGTATTGCAGAACACAAAGTAGGAGCAGATTGCTGTGCAAGGCAAAGTGTATTACCTGTTCTGGAGTTAGATCCCTTTGCTCCTGGGCGAGCATCTCATACCCCACCATGAACTTTTTCACTGTGGCTGAACGTAGCAGAGGGGGGTAGTAATGAGCATGAAGCTGCCAGTGGGAGTTGTCTTCTTTTAAATGAGGGCCAGTTGGGGCTCCTGAAGAATAAACATAACAGAGGTGAAAAAAAGGTGACATAAGACTGGAGACCAGCCCTTATGTTTGTTAAAAGGCTTTGTTCATACCAACTGCTGACTCTTTAGCTTATTAAGATGGACTGATGTTGCCATAAAACACTTCAATTTCCAAAAGCATCTGAAATTTCTCATCAAATCTTTTCATGCATACATGAAGGTTTGTTTTCTGCATGTAGACGGCTTCTAAAATCCCATAACACCTAGAGTGAGGTTTGGACTGCATAATAAAAATGTCATGTTATAATTGCCAACTGTAGTCTTCAGCTGTTGCTCAGGTTTGTCCATTAAGAAAGCATTTTGTAAGAAAGCAGCTTACACATTCCTTTTAAAATAAAAAAAAAAATAAAAATAAAATAATTTGGAGGTCAAACCAAACATAGTTTTATATAATAACTTTGAAAATAAAACTCTGGAACAGTTTGTGATTTTCAAAAAATTTGAAGAAAAACTGAAGATTTGTAAGAGATATGTAGAAGATTTGTATGTCTCATGCTTCTGCCTTCATTAGGATGTCTCATCTGACAGGAAAAAGTCAATGACCTCAATCTTTTCAGACCTTTCACTATGACATCCTTTTGTGATAAGAAG
>NW_026562780.1:0-16316 GCF_027474105.1 Poeciliopsis prolifica
CGATTACACAGGGCTGAGAACTGGAGTTTTACATTTCTCCAATTAGACACGTTGGAGACTTGGGGAATGTGACTGCTGGAGCCGACAATATAGCCAAGATTGACATCAAAGACACTTTTATCAAGCTCTCAGGGCCCAACTCCATTATTGGCAGAACTATGGTGGTAAGTCATTTTCATCTATTTTTCACATTGATGCCTAGATTTTTATTTTTTTCCTTAAGTCACAGACTCTGTAAATCTGCTTATTCTGTTAGATCCATGAGAAGGCTGATGATCTTGGAAAAGGAGGAAATGAAGAAAGCCTTAAGACGGGTAACGCTGGCGGGCGCCTGGCCTGTGGAGTCATTGGTATCGCCCAGTAAACCGAGTTCTCAAAATGAAGCACTGAAAATTTCTCCAAGACACTTAATGAGACCAAGATAGCTTCTAGACGTAACCTTGTTCTTTTCAGAACTGTGTGGGCTTTTGATTTGTTTGATAGTTTGGCCCAGAAGAATTGATAACGCACAAGTCATTTATAAATGTATACTATTGAAAAATAAATATTTCTTCAGATTCATGTTTGCAATCGTCATGTTTTTCAGTATTCAGACTTCATGATTGAAGAAGTGATGTACTTGAGTCAATTCTGTCACGTACAACTTGTTTCATTCATTGTTTTCTTTCCCCTGAGGTCCTTAGTGAGATTCTGACAATTTAGCAACCCCCATGTGTTAAACTTGATTGTCCTCTAGAGGGCGTTGTTGAACCGAATTGAAACAACAGGCATCACTAATCTGATATTCAATATCCATTGAGTACATAGTCTTTTGATTTCCTTAATTATTTGTGATTAAATAAATGGATTAAAATTACATCCCAGCAGAGCATTTGCTAGCAGATGTTTTTTTTTTGTTTTGTTTTGTTTTGTAGCATTATATTGTGACAGACCAACTTGTTATACTAAAAAAATATCAGTCGCACATTTGATTTCATGCCAATCTTAGGCCATGGTGCCTTTTTGTGACGCATTGTAAAGTTCGAAAGTTCAGATTTATTTTTAAAATTCATCCTGTAAATTGAGCAGCTGAGTCCCATTTTGACCAAATATGTTAGAAGGCATGCAAACTTTATACCCATCACTTTTTTTTCCAGATAGCTGGTGGATGACATCTGAAATCATCATTGCTGAATGCTTCTTATTTTATGCATGAATGGAGGCTGCTTGTACTAAATTGATATAGGTCTGTGATAAGTTTTAGGTTTTTCAGAAGAAAAACTGGGGGCACCAAAACCATATTATATTGATATACAATATATCCTATTTTTAAATTCAAACAGTACCTAGATCAGTTCATAAACAAAATATCCACAGCACTTCTAATCTTAAAGAATGGAAACTTTCGATAATGGTTACAAAATGTTGCTTTTAGTGGAACATAATGCTTGTCACTGAATAAAGAATTGTATTAGTGTGGCGTACCTGCAGTGATGGAGTCCTTAGTCAGGGATTTAAAACCAGGTCAAAACTAAGGGAAAACGTGTGTGTGTGTGTGTGTGTGTGTGTGTGTGTGTGTGTGTGTGTGTGTGTGTTGACTGGTGCAGCCAGTGAAGGAAAAAGATGGGCCGACTGCAAAAGCAGGTAAAAATAGCCTGGAAGTGAAGGTGATGAATAATAGAGATTGTAAGTGCGGCTGACAGTGAGGTAAAGGAAGCGTGACAGCAGTCAAACAAAACCTAGTATAGAGGTGAGTTATAACAAATGTGCAAAGAAGAATATGAGTAATGGATGGGAATTCCAGCTCTCCATTGGTGGAAGAGTTTTGTCAAGTCTTAAATCTTCCAGATTTTGTTGAATATTTTATTTTTAAAATTCACATTTTAACTTTGGTATTCTATATATGCATTTTGTGAAAAAAAAAAAAAAATAATTAGCTGTCTTCCTCATAGCTTAAATGAAAGGCGGTCCTTCGAAATCTGAAAATCCTGAAGTTACCAATGTCTTAAAGCAAAATGTGTCAAGGAAGTAGATGGGAATGTTTGGTTCATTGCTACTGAGTTTTTAACTTGCCACTTTGCAAACATTGGCCATCTCATTTAAATCCAGCTGAAACAGTTTTTATACAACTGCACAGAAATAAAAACTATGTTCCATACAAAAGTCCACATTTCATTTCAAAGTGAAGGTGTTGATCTGTTGTTACATAAACATAACTCAGAGTTCAGCGTCATTGCTACATGTTACATCAGCAGATGACGATGTGTCTTACCAGCATGCGTGTATTGTTTTTGTGTACTTAGGTGGGGAAATGTCACAGGTTTATTTTTATATTCATAAGCATGCAACTTTGGGCTTCCAGTGCTGGGAAGAACCAGTGTGGTCACATTTCTGGAGACAACTTCATATTCATCACACTCAGCTCTTCAGCTCTTTAAACATTTTAGGACATTCTTCTCTTGAAAGACAAGCAGTGTTCTGAAATGAAGAACCACTATGCTTCTTTAAAGTATAGGTTAACCTGACATTTTACAATAAAGTTCAATGTGCTCTTTAAACATACATTTTTCCTTGCTTACTCTTTGTATTTCACAGAACATCACAATAAAGTACATAAAAATGTGCATTTAAAATGTGTGTGGAAAAATCTTTTCCTGTTTTTTTTTTTTTTTTTTGCTGAGATGAAAGTTCACCTTCTTGTACACTGTCTACCTGTTTCTCTGTGGGAACACTGCAGAGAAAAGGATCCGCAGGTCAGAGGTGAGATGCCATAAATGGTACACATGCTATGGGACATAGTTGGTTGGTAGACTGACTAATTTGAAGGCTCCCTTTGACCTCACCTTTGACCTCCTTAGCTGTGTCACATGAGAGGAGTCAAAGAGGAGTTTGTGAACACAAAGTGCTTTTAATTTTGACAGATTGTGTCTTTTCTCATGTTCATTTTAGGGTATCTTTAACTTTTAGTTATGAGCAAACTAAACAGCTTAACCACAGTATATAATGGTGAAATGAAAGGAATTTGATACAAGGTTTTTTTATTTTATTTTTTTATACGTACATTGAATCTGAGGTGATGAGGAGTAGAGATACATCTATTAATTTTAGAGAAGGAGGAACTGTGGAAATGGAGTTGTACAGACTAGGGGGGAAGTAGAACTTGACTTCTTCTACTTCCTTGTTCTAGTCCCTTCCAGGGAGTGTAAGATGTGAAGTAATCTTGTTTCTGAACTCTTTGAAAAGGTAGATTTCTGAATTCATAATTACTATGTGTTAAACCATTTTAAATGAACCAAAACAAAATGTATTGAGGAAAAATGCCAATATTTATTCTGAGTGGTTGTTGTTTATTGAGAGAACAAGGAAGTTTTTTTTTATTTTTTATTTATCCAAGTAAGGAATGGATCTGGGCTTGTGGACTTTGGGAAGTATGTGAGTTACGTTCTGATCTTTTGTAGTACTGAAGTCAGATAATGATTCCAAATGAGTGCTGATAAGATATTATCTTACTGTTTGATGATCAAGCCAACAAGATCGTGAGACAATAATGGGTGGAACTTCATCACTTTCATATTGCACTCCTTTTTTTTTTTCTTTTTAGAAATGTGGAAAGAAAAGCAAATCATCAAAAACAAAAAGAATACTAGAATTTAACAAACATCTAAACAACAACAATGAAAGTTGGAAATTATATTTGGAATTCAAAGAAAAGGAAAATCATGTATAACCCAGAGGTATTCGCAGTGAAGTGTTGAAGCAGCTGGGAGGGATAGGAAGTAGGTCCTTTGAATCTGAGTCCATGGTCCTTGACTGGACAAAAGTGGACTTATTCCTCTGAGCAGAGAGTCTATCTCTTTTTTAAGCAGAAGAGTTTGTCAAGGTGTCTGTTTTGTTTATGGGATGGAATGGGAGAGAGACAGATGGATTAGGACTTCACAATGACCTTTTAAAGCTTATGATTGTCATGCAACTATTCATTTATTTCTACTTTTAATACATGCGTACTATCTCTACATTCATTGGACTGATTACAGTTGAAATGCTTACTGGCAGTGAAGATCCTTCAGATACAGACACACTAAAAAAGTTGGCGTGTTTCCTTTTAAACACTTTCATATGTGTGTGTAAAATGTCCTGCACACGTGTTAAGTGTTCGAAGGTTCACAGACAAATAAAAGCATCCAACGCCATTTGCTAAAGCAAGTTGAATGATTTAACAAATAAAAGAAAAGAAGAACCATGAGAAAGAGGAAAGAATCTCTCCTCAAACTAATATTTTTAAAAGTAAGAACTTCAGAGTCCAGATTCACTGAAAAATTTTTACTTCTACATTGTCACAAACCAGGCATGTTAAAAAGATGTATAAGCATATGGACCCCTATGATTTCATGTATTGATACTTGCGGATGAAAAATCGATACCTTTCTGAGGAGGGGAAAAAAATAGTAGAATCAATATAATTATACAGCCCTATAGATTTGTATCTTTGTTTCTGTTTGTGTGTCTTGATTTGTTTGGGTGCCTTTGTCCAAATAGTTGTTTTTCATAACTTCCAATCTTCCGCTATTAAATCACAGAGACTCAAACTACTTATTCTCTGTTGTTAATTTGAAAGCTAGCTTGAAGGCTTCTTTTACTGGCTAAAAAATCTGTTTATAAGTTAAATTAGTTTGCCTTCAACTTATTACATAAATTACAGTTATGAGAATAACTACAGAGTTAACTTTTAAGTTTATAAGTAACCACTTGCATGGTGATTTCATTTATTGCCAAACACAGTAATTCACATAATTGTAAATATTTTTATACAAGGTGTACAAATTTTTTACAATAATTTTTATGTATTTGTTTCAATTAAAACCTTTACTTGCTATGAATACAAATTTTAACAATTTATTTGTTTTATTTATATTTGTTTTGGCCCATTTGGCCCTCGACACACATAATTGTTGGCTGACTCTATTTGTGGGATTTTCAATTAATGCAGCTCTTTGAAAATGTTGAGATTTTATCCCTGCCTCTAACCTAACACTCAATCTAAAGAAAGCCAGATGTGGTTTACTATGCTGAGTCTGTTTTATTACCGCATGCATAATTGCTACCACATTTTAGGTAAAATTGTTTTGCTCGATGTGATGCTAATTTTGTAAAGAACTTTTAAGAAAAGATTACTGCAAAGATTATTTCAAAATGTTACATTTTAATGTGAAGAAACATTAAAATGCTTTTATATTTTTGTGCAGATATCAATTGTAATTTTTATAAAACAAACCTGTGTAGATAGGACACCAAAATGTAATCTCAGAAAGAGCCTGACATGCTTCCTAATCTGCTCCTAAAGACTGATAGCATTTAACATTTCATGTATAAAAGTACAAAAGAGAGAAAAAGAAATACATCTTAGGAAAACCAGAAGTGGTTAAAAATATAGTCACCTACATTTTTAAAATTTTTGCATCAGACTGTTAATAAATCTCTATCACACATGATAAATTAAACATGACATCTGATTTGTTTTTAAATCAGTTTGGGTACTTTGGTAAGGCAGTCTTTTTCCAACATAAAATCATCAACGTTGAATAGAAGGGCTTGTTTTCCTTTCCTCTATGTCAAATAGCTGGATGATTTATGGACTGCATTCATTAGCTTGGCAGCAAATTTCATTCTGACTAAATCTCATCCTTCTCTGTCTCCTGTTGTCTGGCTCCTTCTGGCTGCTTCTAGTCCCTTTAATTGTCAGACCTTTGATAGCCAGCAGAGCAGAAAGCCACTAAGATACTGATGTGTTAGCAGACTCATACCAGTTCTGCTCACAAAAGCAAAATAGTAAATTTTTTTATTTGTTGAAGTCATAGAGGTGATTGGCTTTGCTGGTGCACTCAAATAATCTCAAAACATGCAGATTGGTAGTGTTTCTTTGTAAATAAATATATTTTACAGTACATTTCTTTTTGAGCCAACATTTGTTCAAATCTGTGTATGTGTAGGATGTTACCGACTTCAAATAAAAACCTAATTTCAGTCTATTGTGTGTGTGTGTGTGTGTGTGGAGATTTTGTTTCTATGTATCTCACTGGGTGGTAACAGTTAAACTCTTCCATTTGTGGGATTACTTCTCCACTCATTCCTGTGGGAGCTGCCGTCAGCCTGTCATCTTTAAGCAAAATGCCATGCCTTCTGATGCTGTAATCCCTTCTCTCCTCTCTTCCCCTCCTTTTCCCACACCCAACCTCTTAACCTCGTCTCCCCTTTCTCTTCTCCTTCCCTCCCTTCTTGCGCGGCTGTCAACTTTCAGCTGAAGTGGCGGAAATCAGCACATGCAGTGGAGGATGTGTGAAAAGCTTAAATGTTGCAGTTTGATGTCAAGACTCTGCTGCTCTTGGGCTTTTTGGGAGAAACTAACAGCTCCTTATGCAATGCCTAGAGGACATATTCATACCCCTTGAACTTTTTTACATCTTGTCACATAACAACCACAAACATCAGTGTATTTTTTTCGGGGTTCGGTATGTGATATATCGAAGTAAAGAAGTGTCTTATTTGTGAAACAGAGATAAAAGTCTGCATGTCTTAAAAATCTAAAATGTGTGTATTTGGGTTGGTGCAGAGCCCTGATGCATCTAAATGAGATCCAGTGCAAACAATTTCTTTCATCTGAGACTGTGTAAATCAGTGAAAAATTCTGTCTCATAGGAAAAAAAATTACATCACCTTCCCTTAGGGAAACATGGCGGTGGCAGTATTGTGCTTTTGGGATGCTTTTCTTCAGCAGTAACAGGAAGTCAATAATACAAGACAATAACAGAAGAAGTTCACCTTCCAGAAGAAGTTAACTACTCTGAAACAACCTTCCAGAGTTAGAATAAAAATGATATATTAAAGCATATTATTGTGCAGATTGACCCATTCAGGGTCCAGGCCTAAATCCAAATATCAGTACAAAGACCCGAAAAACAGGGGGCAGAAAATACATGACATCAAAACTTTTGGAAGGCACACAAAGCTCAAAGAAGACAACCCCACAAAAATAATAGAATTTTGAATATTTTTTTGTTAAATTTTGATCAATACTAACTTTAGCCTTTAGTTTTACTGTCTCTAAAGCCAACAGCCTGAAGCGCTGTCCTAATGGGACTAGATGATGTAGATTTGAGATGGCTGTGGGTCACGGATGAAGCAGGAAAATCAAGCAGACAAATAAAGGATCCAGTTCTGTCACTGCTGCTTGACCTAGAAACATGAACACTTTCTAAATTAGGAGTGGAATTTATCTGTCTATTTTTTGTGTTAAAAGAGGGAAGAAAGTGAAATCAATGACTTAAAATTTCTACTGTTCAGAACCCACAGACATGCCGGCGGCTCCAGTATCCACACTTATTAACTGGTGTGTTTTGAATCCAATTCAACATACCCGCAACTGCAGAGTTCTCTGCCAGAAGTAAGTCTTTCTGATTTTAGAGAAACAAAGTATGTATAAGAAATCCTCATCTTTTCTAAGCTGTCCTGGTGCCCAAACTTGTCAGTTTACAGAATAATTGCAAAAAGCTGAATGCTGAAAAAGAATCTAGTATCTTTCACTGGCCAGTTGAATAAAATCTTGCATCCAAGCAACCTTTTTTACTATGTGCTTGTGGAGAGTGTGACTGTAATTTTCTGCTAGGAAGTTTTTAGTCTGCATATTTTCTGAAAATGAAAAACTTGTGCAGTGTAAAGGAAAGGGAACGGAGAACATAAACTCCTGACTGGATCTTATGTTCCTCCTCTTGGTTTGGTATGTTTACAGAAATACAAAAGTAAAAAACAAAGAAAACAATCAATTCTGATTTTGTTAATATCACATGTGGGATCAGACCTTAAGGGCAACAGTTTTTTGGAGCATGTGTGTCAAAATCCATTTACATTTGTGATAAAAGATAAAATCTTCTTATGTCAATGACTGTGTCCTTATAGAAACGAGGCTTTATGAGTAGAATTGTGTGTGTGTGTGTGTGTCTGTGTGTGGGGGCATGTACGTGTGTGTGTTTGCAGCTCTGTGAACAGTGAAATAGGTCATCTAGTCGGTGCTCATGAGTTTGTGACAGGGTCGGGAGGTTATATGGCGTGTGCAGCTGTCTGCTTGCCGCTACATCCTTGTCCGTCTCCCTCTCTTCCTCTTCCTACGCCGTTCCCCTCTCACACAGTCAAACACGTTTTATTTCTTCGGCTGCCTTCCATTGTTCTCTGTCTTTAAAAATGGGATTTGGAGGATGAGGGAGCTGAGGTAGGCTCTCATGAAAACAAAAGAGACACATGTGTGTGTTCCCACCCCTCCCTTAATGTTCAGTCAGCCCAGATTATCATTACTGAACACAACACCCTAATTATTGCTGCTCCCTCTTTACACTCAGACAGATTATGACTGAAGAGCATTACAACATGCATTTACCCCACTAAGCTGGATGGCACTAGCATGCATGTTGCTTATATACATCATTGTAGGAATATTAGTACTAATTATTTTAATGGTTCTTCAGGGAACAATTTCTAAATTTTATGCTGTTCTATATGAATGATAGATTGTAATGTCACTGGGTTGTCTTACTGGCTAATCAGGTTGTCAATACGTGACTGATTAATCAATAATGATTAGGTGTAACTGTGTAAACTATCTACTCTTTAGTCAGTTAATTACATTACCAAGGAAATGAGGTGTTTACAACCACCTGCGTTAGTCGGGCAGTTTCAAACTTTGAAAAAAATGTGAGCAACAACATTCTATAATTAGTATATAATCCACCTAATCAATTTCTTCACCACTCAATTTTGCATATATATATATATATATATATATATATATATATATATATATATATATATATATATATATATGTATACATGTTTGTAAGTATGTACATGTGTATAAATTTATGTATATAAAGAGCATAAAGAGTACTAAGGGTATTATCCGTACAGGTTAATTCTTTTTGTGTCTACTTAGCGTGCACAGAGACGTAAAAGCTACACTTTATCAATTACCTTAATTACACATCACACTAGACGTGTAAAAAGTGATGTATTTGTTATACTGGATAAATGGCTTGTTTTTTTATAATGGAGGGCTGAGGTCTAACACCTGATGTCTGCTTAGTCCCATTTGGCAGATCACACACATGAGTTGTAAATGTGAATAAGAGTAGTTGTATCATTCACTGTATCTATTCAATGTATGTTTCTATTAATGTTTTTCTGTAAAATGATTGTGTGCACATGCTAATGCAATGTCTGCATGCATAAAGACATTGTATGCTAATGGAAAATGTAATTGTGTAAGACAGGTATTAGCTGATATGGCTGTGAGCACTGGATAGTGCAGCCACTTGCTAATGTGACTAAGAGAAAGGTAGCAGGCCAGAGGAAACGTATTATTGTACCTTGGCAGCCCATACATTATTCATCAGCTTGACTCGCATGGCTGCTGGTAATGATTTTATCAAATGGAGCATGATGTGTGTTGTTTCCATGAAGAAAAAGAGCATCCTGACTGTATCTTTTCAATCAACCGTAGTATACTCATGACTTTCAGAATATGTTCTGCATCCAACATGACAGAAAGCATAAAATGTTAAATTTATCTTATCTACCTAATGCCATACCCACCTTTACGCTAACATTCTGCGATAAAGAATGATCAGGTTTGAAAGGTGGAGCTTGTAGCCAAAGATCAGCTCAGGTGCGACGGAACTGCAAGAGAAAGAGAGAAAAAAAAAATCACAGACCTGAGCAAAAAAATCCAAGGACTGTGCAGGCTTTGATATTTGTTTGCTGCATGCAGTTCTAACTGCTGACTACATCTGAAAAAAGAAACATTGAGTTTGGTTGGTTCATTTTGCAGAAGCAGCATTTCATATTATAAAAAACAGAGTGAAATGAGCAAACAAAATGTTACATAACCTCCTCCTACTGAAGCTGTTGTTATTACTTTCTGTGTTAGGTACTTTCCTCGAACCTACAATAAAATAACCACAGACAACGTATATGAATTAAATATAGTCAGGCTTCTGCAGAAGGAGGAATCTCGATCAACAGCTCCTCCGAGCTGGTCAAAGAGAGTTCTGATCTGCTTTCACGTGAGCTCCCTCTTTATTGTCAAAGCATCAAACAACAGAGGTCGTAAAACATTTAACACAAACAGACCAACAACTCAGTTCCAGGTGGGATATCTAATTTACAATCTGAGCCCAGTTCAGCTCTGGGTCAAACTGTCACCTAAAACTGGGTAGATAAACACCAGAGAAGAAGGTCTGAGAACCATAAAGTTTTACTATCTCGCATGAAGACAGTCGTAACCTCCAGGTCAGTTTATACTAAAATCACAATAATACTTTAGACTGAATATAAACTAAAGTAACAACAAAATGATAATATTAAAAAATATCTAACATTCTGTGTTTCTGTTTGTTCAATTATGGTGTTACATCTGCCATAAACTATTTTCTCCCCATTCCTGTCTGTGATTACATTACAGTCCTATGATGCCTTGTTTAGATAGAAGAATAGGAACAAGATGATGTTGTTGTCTTGCTGACTTTTGTTTCTTGTTACAAAACAGGATGTATTGTTAGATACTGTGTACTCAATCTGTGCTTCTTAAACTGTGATATTTGCACCTAACTGGTATTCTGAAGAAATTTTGCTATTTCTTTAAGGGCTACACCTTTCCAGGGTGTAGCCCACCTCTCACTCAACAACCTCCTGAGAAAAGCACTCTTCAAAGGAAACATATTAACTAAAAAAAAATAAAAAAATATTATTCTTATTCTGACACAAAGAATCACATAAAAATGCTCAGTATGTTTACAATCTCTGTTGACGGTCAGATTTGGCTGTTCCATATTGTCATAATAATAATTTATCAGCGTATGTGTTTATTTCAGCTAAACAGGTCTAGTGTTAAATAGTGATAGCTAAACAGAGCACTATTTTACATTTTACATTTTTCAAGGGAAATTTTCCCATCACACATTTGATGAAGCTACAAGATTCTGTAAATTTATCAAAGTTAACAGAGATAACAACCTTTGCCAAATACAGCAAAGAGTTTTAAAAGAGTCACTATTATTGTTATTGTTGGTGGTGATAAACAAAAAAACAAACAAAGAGAACAGAAAGAAATCTTGAATTATACTGTATGTCTTTCTTCTAATAAAGCAAACAGGTGTTTGTTGTTTTATGAAGATGTATGTTTAATTTATTATTATCAACAGTAATAGTTAGATTTCACAATGGAAAGACATTTCTCCTAACATTTGCCAACTTTAGACTTACTCATCAGGCACCAGCAACTCCACTACGGGTTAAGCATGTAAGATAATGAATATTCACAATATTCATCAACATATTATGCAGTCCTAAAGATATTTATTTGTATGACATAAAACAACAAATGGAAGAAAGTCTTTTGCACGACTTCTGCTGCTTTGTGATGCGATATTTACTGAGTTGATACTTCTTATAAAAAGAGTTTGATAACTACTTTCTTAGATAACAGAAGCAAAATCAAGGACAGAGAGCGCAAAAGTGATTTGCAGAGAATGGGATCTGATGAGCTGACAGGTTCAACATGTGTGCAAGCATATATACTGTTCTAAGATGGGAAAGGGTAACCTGCTGCCTTGTTTTGTGTGAACAAGGTGCTGAAATGTCATCAAGTGCCGGAAGGTGGAAAGCTGTAAATATGTTTGTGTCTGCGCACCAGAATACATGCTGTATAATAGCAACATTGTGACATGACTGTCTTCCGCTTTCGTCCCCTGTGGAGGCAGTGTCAGGTTGCTTTTGTTGGGTGGATTTGTTACACTCTCTACCCTTTTTCCTGACATGTTTGCCTCCATAAATGTTGAACACCAAAACACAGTAAAGCAGACATTCAAATCAGAGATTGTCAGCCTGTTAAGAATGATGACATTTCTAAAAGCCTAACATTTTAGGGAAGTAAATAAAAAACATATTTAGCTATTTTATATTTTTTGCCATGATTGATTCATTGTTTTAAAACTTGAAATGATATATGCTTTTATCACTTCTACTTTTGTTTGTACAATTCAAGATTGCCGAGCTACATGTTGCCCAAAGTTTTAAGTTTGGTTTCATCATAAATAATTCAATCTTGCAGCCTTCCTGCTTTGTCCTGATGTGGGGAATCCAGTAGATGGCAAATGTGGAACATAACCAGCACTTGTCGGAAATTCCTGCATCTTTTCCAGTGCTGCTGTCAGGCTCTTGTTTGCCTCCCTTGTCATTTAATCAGCTTTTGAGAAACGTCCAGTCTTGCAACGTCCCTGTTGTTCCACATTTCCTCCATTTATTGGTGAGCTCCATTACTGTGTCATAGTTTGCACTTTGGGCTGCAGAATATTATTATTTTTTTATTAATTTCAGTTTTGGATTGAGATCCTGCACCTCTGCAATAAAAATGGCTTTTTCTAAAAGAGCAAGATGTCAGAAAAACCCAAATCAGTTTAACTCAGGTTTTTAAGGTTCACTATTATTGGTGGTGGGTGTTAACCCAAAAAGACTGTATGCTGGATCAGCAGGTGCTCAAGCAAAGCATCAGTTAAAGGATATTCATATTTGTGTAACCAGGTACTTTAGTAAAAATATTTGCATTCACAGGATGAGTGCCAAAAAGTATGTGGAAAATGTTTCTAAATTACTGATCCAATCTATTTTTTTACACAAAAAAATTAGATATTTGTGGTCTGTATAGTTACTTTGTAGAACCACTATTATTGGTTCTACAAAATTTGAAAAGACAGATCTTTTCAAATTCAACTGAATATTTTCCTTAATTATCCCTGCATAATACTTAAAGCTCATTCAAATTATGTGAACGACAATTTTCAAGTTTTCCTAAAGATTCTTAGTGTTATTTAGGTATGTTCTTTAGACCAATAGAACAGACAAACTTTCTTTGATCATGTGACTAAAAACAGATCCAGAGTATCTGCAGCTGCATCATAGACATAACGGCACATTAATAAGCATTTTTCAAAATGAAACATCTTTATATTTACTCATTAATCATTTTTTTTTCATCTTTTAACCAAACCATGTCTCTATTTCTAGTAATTTTTTGAAGTTACATAAGTAAAAACAGTTTCCACCCACCTACTATTCACACTGTGTTTGATTAGATCATCTCTGTCCTGAAAAGAAGAAATAATTAGACTACAATATTAGAGAGTGTTGCTTGCTGGCAGATTGTTTCCTTGCATGCTATGGCTTGTCTGTTGTATAATTTTTGTCTTTGTTTGTGTGCAGAGCTTGAGGCCAGAGAGGCAGTAATTAAACAGAGGACTGGGACATCTAAAGACTTAGAGGCACAAACCCAGCACCCATGCTGACAGTCAAATTGCCAAGCCAGGGGAGGTGACCGAGAGAGAGGGAGCAAGAACAGCCAGGAAAAGAGGAAGAAGATGTGAACTGTTTGAGAGCCTGAGTGAGAGAAGAGGGGAAACCAGAGAAAAGAGGGCGGGCCTAGACTCAGGCAGAGCACACACACCCTCCTGCTCAGCCCACAGTCTGGTCTAGGCATGCAAGTGGCAGCATGTGGCAGAATGTGCTCCAGTGTGTATAGAGTGAAACACTACGCCGGAGCCTGGGAGATGTCTGTCTGATGCAGGGATTTCCCTCTTTTTCTCCTGAACAGGACGCATGCTGGCTGTGCTTTAGTAACCACGGAATTAAACGGGACGCTCACAGGAAACACGGGGAGCTTAAGTGAAGGTAAGGAGATACTTTGCTTATTTTGAAGATGTGCTGCGTGCTTTGAGAACTGAAACACATACACAGAGAGTTGTGATGGGATAAGGTAACTTGCTTCAGACTGTTTTTGAATAGAAATATGTCTTAGATGTTGATATTTGAGGGGAAAAACAAGAAAAGATGGAGCTATATAAAAGAATCCACATGTGATTATGGGATTTTTTTTAAGAGTAGGCATATGCAGGAGTCCTGCAATACATTATCTCATAGGCGAGACTTTGTTAGTTTTAGTCATCTACATGCTGTTCTGTAAAAAATCTGCCCTGAATATGGACTCAGATTACCATCTTGTATGGGGCATTGTGTGTTTTTCTGTGTGTTAAAGAAAGGACTTTATCAATCATTAATGATCTCACTGGAGACCTTGCCTGGTTTCTTATACAAGCCTAGTTAGTGATAACAAAATACCTTAACAGGCTCTGTGGACTGGCAGCACCCAGCAATCCCAATACAAAGCTCAAAGGGCAAACACTGTTGAATTCCTTAACGGTGTCTCCACCTGATTGTTTGTCTCTTTTCGTGGGAGCTACTGATGTGAAATTACATCTGATAAAGAGCAATTTCTCCCAACTCCAGATGAGAAGGAACTATTTGCTGCTTAAAGCGATTGTAGTCCATTAAATGGTTTTTAAAGAGTTTGCTTTTCTTAATATAAAATAGAATGTTTTTAAAACTTCGGTTCACATATTCATAGGTTCAGAATTGAAGTTGATAAAAGGGATACATTAATGGCAGATTTAGATATAAAGAATACTTCAGCCTCCTTTGGGTTTGTATGGGAATGAAATTTTAACACTGGGAAGAGAAAAGGTCAGAAAAGTGGACTGCTCTGAATGAGACTTATGAACTATTTAATCTCTTGATGGAGAAGCTGTAACTCCTGAAAACTTTGCTTTCAGTAAACATGAAGTGCAAAATATAGCAAAATTAAGATAAAACACAGAGGGATACAGAGTCACAGCTTTAACAAGAGAAGAAACTTATTGATGTGTCATATTTTCTTTGCTCTTTTAACAAAAACTCAACATTGCTGAACTGTAACACTTTCTGGAATATGACTGAGATTAAAGGAGAAACCTTTCAGCTTTCCTTTCATTTAGAGACCTTGTGATCAGAGCTGGAATGTAAACTATTTACTCCCTGTCGTATTTTTTGTGGTGCCTGGTTTAAAATAGTGTTGGCATGGTATTCAGCAAATATTTAGGATTCAAGCATACCTTAATATCAGTCTAGGCGCATATTTACATCAAATTCCCTATAAAAATAGAGGGCATCCAGGTAAAATTTAGTATATATCTATCTATATAAATAGATATTAAGATATATATATATCTATATATATATACAGATATATATATAAACTTTGAGTGCTCTTCTTTCTTCAGCGTTATCTTTCCTTCCTGGTATTCACTGCTTCAGTTGCTTCAACAAGAAACTTTAATATTGGCTGGCTGTTTGGAGCAAGTGATCCGTGAAGGGATTTATAGTGGCAGATAAAAACCAATTGGTGTGTGTGTGGGTGTGTGCGCGCGTGTGTGTGGGGGATATATTTTTACACCACTGACAAAGACTTTGTGAAAGCCAGAGGCAGTGAAAAGAGGGGGAAGCCTGTCTTATCTCTCCCACCGATACGTATCCAGGTTTTTGTTTGTATGTGTGTGAGTGTTTGTATTCTTGGTGTCTGTTAGGGCCAAATACCTATGTGTGTAGGTGTGCGCAAGAAACCAAGTGACCATGTGTTGTGTACAGTAAGGTAATATAGTGTGGGTGTGAGCATGAATGGGACATTGTCAAGTCAGCCTTGTGGGTCTTTTTATGTTGCTGACTGATCTCGTTTTATGTTATATCTTCCACTGAACTTATTAGTCTTATGTTCAGCTAATCTTGTACATTTTCTCAAATAAGTTTATGTTAAGAGATTACAGTCAATATCGTACCTGCAATATGTAACTGTGCTTTCATGTAGTCTAAGTCACGTCAGCTAGAACCAAATGCTGAAGCTAATGGCTCCAAGATGTACTGATACCTGAGGGGACTTTCATTGTCTTAAAATAACTCCAAACTGTAAAATGTTACATTCTCATGATGACTTCCACGCAGGAAGATCACTGGTGATATATCCTTTGCTATTCACATTTCTGGTTGCTACATTTTGAGTAAAAAAATAATTTAGAAATAATGTCTGCCAGGGCTAGTCCTAGGTTATATTGTTTACGTGTCAATGGGTACCACCCAAGGAATGTTTCTCATAATATTTAAGAGCCAATGGCTTTAAGAAGTTTTCTTATTAACTCAAACATTTATGAAAATTTGTCACCATCATGGGTCACATTTTGAGATATTTTCAGAGTACTTATTGGGATCAGGTTCATAATGAGGAGAAACAGAGTCTAAGACAAAGTTTTCAGAAAATAACAAAACAGTATAATTAATAATTTGACATTTTTAAAAATTAGAATACTAAACTGATACCAAATGGGCCAAATTCATAGACAGATAATAATTTGTTTATACATTATGGAAGAACAAAGGGG
>NW_026562781.1:0-16095 GCF_027474105.1 Poeciliopsis prolifica
AAACATTCACTAAAGGAAACCTACAATATAGCAGTCTAGGCAAAAAAAATGCTGATTTATAAAATCAGCTGAATTATTTATTTGCATTTTTTTATGTATTTATAATATTGTATTAAAGACTTGTTTTATGATATTGTATGAAAAATGGGCTGAAAGTGTCCATAAAAAAATCTTCTTAATTAATTTTCAGAATAATTGATGACTAAAATAATTTAGTCGTAAAATATAATTTCTGTCCCCTGACCTCCACTAAGTGACTGGTTTCCCTTTGATCTTTTTTTTTTTTGCTCTAATTCCAAATGTCACTGATTCTGAAAATAGATTTAGTCATGGATAAAGTCTATTGATCAGTTCTGTCAGCATTTCAGCTCTTGTTTAGTCTCTGTGTGCATATGATCTCAGTTATCGTCCCTGTTCTGTTTGTCCAGATGTGTATTCATACGATGAAGACGACATGGTGCTGGACTCCAAGTTACCGGAGCATCTAGCTCACTTCGGCATCAACATGATGACCATGGAGAAGGTACGCTTGTAACAATCGACTGCAGAAGATCGAGTTGTACGACCAACAGATCTTCTTCTTCTCTTATTTCTAGTCTCTTAAAGCTGTTTGATACCTTGAATTGACGTAGAGCTGAAATTAATAATCAACTAATTTAGTAATTGAATAATCGTTAACTTGAGTATAAAAAAAGGCAATTTCCAGAAAGAAAAACATAGTTGGAGCAGCAGCAGCAAAACTGTACAAAAATATATACATTTTTAATTTAAGAAATAAAAACACCTTTGTAAATATGTTCTACTCAGAACTGTGGCATGTTTTTTTTTTATTTTTAATTTAGTTCAAATTCTGTAAGAAAAAATAAAATTACTATTAAGCAACTTTGGTATCCATTTATTAATTGATTAATCCAAAACAATAATCAGTAAACACTGTACTGATAAGTCAAGCAGAAAAGACTGAACTTTTCACATGTTGATGTTAAAGTATTTTTTTTAGCTGCAGATTCATCCGATTTACTAATAATCAAAAGTTCGGTAAAGGAATGTTGTTTGTTTCATTTAGACAATTAAATGTTTATTTTATATTTTAAAGAGAAAGTGAATTGTTCATTTGCATCTTTTAATTTTGCAAAATTTTCTAAACAAAATAAATAAATGGCATAAGTGGTTAAATGAAAAACTTGCACAAAATGCAAATTTTTTTATAATTACTTGATTAATCAGAATAATCAATTACTAAAATGATCTTTAGTTGTAGCCCTAAACTAAAATGCAGCAGATATAATCAGATTTTTATCCTGAATACTAAATCAACTATATTTTGTGCATATGGATGATTTTTTTTATTATATTGAGTGTCCAAAACTGCACACATGTTGCACATTTTTGGCGTCCACAATGTACTTGCGCACTCAAAAAATAAAAACAGAAGTTTGCATTGCTCTCAAGTCTGAGGCATTTAATAGTATATTGTTTTGGCATTAAACATTAATTTATGCGTATTTTATATCAAATTTGTCCAATGGTAGAAGCATGATCTATTAAAGCAGCAAATATCTTCATTTGGCTTCTTTTTCTTGACACCTGTATGTTTTGTGAATCCCTGCTTCTTTTAGTTTTTTTGCCAGCTACCTCTCACTGCGCCGTAATGTTGCTTTTATGATATATTCATGCATTTTCCTAATGATGATGCACAAACAGGCTGCAGGACGAGTGTTGCAGCTCTTAGTGTTGAGATTTAAGAACTTCTTGGTTCGTACTCTGTTCGTACAGCCGGACTCACCAGTGTTGTTTTTCCACCTCTGAACTGTTTCTTTTCAGACTGAACGGACAATGACCGAGTTGGAAATTGCTGTAAACCAGCGAGTGGGGGAGTGGGAGGTCATCCAGGAGTCGGGGACGACCCTGAAGCCCCTGTTTGGACCCGGTCTGACGGGTATGAAGAACCTGGGAAACAGCTGCTACCTCAACTCCGTCATGCAAGTGCTCTTCACCGTCCCAGACTTCCAGAGCACGTCAGTAACGCCATCTCTTTTTTTCTGCTTTTATAATCGTAGTGAAACTGTCTTTCTAAGGACTCAATGATTTTGTAGACTGACATGAAATTATCACTTTAATGAAACTAAAAGGATCAAATAATTCAGGATTGTTTTAAAACTAATGAAGATGCTATTTATTTATCCTTACAGATACGTTTCAAACATTGACAAGATCATTGATGAAGCACCAAGTGACCCGACCCAGGACTTCAAAACTCAAGTGTAAGTATTTTCAAAACGGACTCTGATATTTCCATAAATTATCTAAAATCTTAGACACAACACTACTTTCCAGAATCTACAATCTGTGTATCAGATACATGTTTTCATATTTCCATTGACTTTGAAATCAACTAAACAGAAACGTACTAGATTTGGTGAGGATAGTTCACTTTAAAACAATCTGTTTTTGATTTTCTGCAAAATTATTTTTCTCACCTTTGAAGTTCTCCTTTCAGATTAGGATTGGGTGATAATAAGAAACTAACAATACTATTTTTATTGTTTGGGTCATAATTCAATTCATACTAGATTCAGTATTGATTTAAATACTTAAAAATTTAATTGATTGTATTTAAATGGGACAGTGTATATTAATGAATGTACAATATTGTATTTAGAATTTAGCCAGATGCTAAATTCTATGTATTTAGCACAGAATTTAGTATGGTAAAACAAACAGCACAGCAATAAACAACAATATAATACAAAACAATTTCAACCGATTGTTTCCAAAATTGATATTTAATCTGGAAAAAAAAATTGTAATAGATTAATGAATCAATATTGCTATTTAGGATCACAAAAGTCCAGAAATGCGTCACTGCTACTGTATTTGTTGCTTTCTCTTGGCCAGGGCTCTGTTAAAAAGATATTTTAAATCGCAGTGGGTTTTTACCCTGGTTAAATAAAATAAATGAGCCTTTCTGAGTCTCCTTAATGACACATCTTGGATGCATTGATGTCTATTTTGTTTGTATTTTCAGAGCCAAGCTCGGTTACGGCCTGTTGTCAGGAGAATACTCCAAACCTGCTCCAGATCCCGGAGATGATATTGGTGCATCTGAACCCAGAGTGAGCAGACGTAGTCTTACAACGCTCATTTTGGGAATTGGAAATAAAACATTCAGTATCTAAAGCAGTCCAGTTTAAATTGTGTTGTGTTTTTCCTGCAGGGCGACCAGGTTGGGATAGCACCGCGGATGTTTAAAGCGCTCGTTGGGCGAGGCCACCCAGAGTTTTCTACCAATCGACAACAGGATGCCAGGAGTTTTTATTGCACTTCATTAACATGGTGGAGGTAAAGATAGTTTCTCAATCTTCCTCCCACAGTGTGCATTCACACCATCCCTGTTTAGACCGTTTGATCCAACTTTAGTTTGCTTGTCTAGAACGTCTTGTTTGTTTGGGGAGGTGTGAATATTCAATCAAACTTAATGCAGACCAAACATGTCAACTCTGATCTGTCTAAAAACCAAAATCTGACACCAGTTAGCTAAATTAAACCCCTTTTCTTTCACAGAGGAACTGTCGCTCTGGGTCCAACCCATCTGAAGCCTTCAGGTTTCTGGTGGAGGAGAAGATAGTTTGTCAACAGTCACAAAAAGCCAAGTACACACAGCGGGTGGATTACATAGTTCAGCTGCCCGTTCCATGGACCAGGCTGCTAACACAGGTGAGGTGCTGATGGACCTTCATGTTTTTATCTTCGTTTTTAAATACATTCATCACATCCATATGTGAGCATTTAGAGTGCTCTAAATGCGACATGTTTTAAGTTTCTGTTGTTCTGGTTTCCAGAGGAGCTTAAGGAGGCAGAGCGCCGCCGTGAGGAGGGGGACTCATCAGCACCGACAGTGCGAGCACAAATCCCCTTCTCGGCTTGTATGGCGGCGCTCAGCGAACCAGAGATGCTCACAGACTTCTGGAGTTCAGCTGTGCAAGCAAAAACCTCTGCTACCAAGTATGAGACTAAACAGCCTGTGCATAACTCAACTCTGATGAACCAGAAGAACTTATCTGTGCCATCTCATTTGTCAGAACAACGCGGTTTGCCTCTTTCCCTGATCACCTGGTTATACAGATTAAGAAGTTCACCTTTGGCCTTGACTGGGTGCCTAAGAAACTGGGTGAGCAAAGACACTGTTTGTTGTTTGTGAAAACCGAGTAAATCCTCATCTTTAATCATCAAGAATGAGAATTTTGATTAGTTTGGAAAGTTTGAGACAAACAAAAAGTCTCAATATAAACTTTGGTGAATGCTTAACTTTTCTGAGCAACTCCTACTTGTTCCAGTCTCTCTCTCTTCAGGAGTATTTACTGATTGGAAATAGATGTTATTTTTGCATTCACAACATCCGTAAAGCTTGATGACACTTTCTGCCTTCAGTGCTTACAGGAAATGCAGAGTTTAAGGACTCTGATACTGGAAAAACAACGTCATAGGAACATGTTCATGTACATAAATGAGACATTAGTTCTGGTAAAATATTCATAGATCCTTAACTTGGTAGCATTTTTATTCTTCCCTCTTACTAGCTTTCATTTAACATATATTTCATGGTTTCTTTATGTTTACCATTAAAAATAGTTTCTTAGTGTCACTTTCACAAGGAAAATCTCGTCACCATGAAACAAAAGTTTATATTTGTGGTGGAAATGAAGTGAATTTCTCTGGACAGATGTGAGCATCGATGTTCCGGACACCCTGGACCTGAGCGGCCTGCAAGCGACCGGCCAGCAGCCGGGGGAGGAGCTTCTACCTGAGGTGGCCCCGCCCCCACTCATGACCCCAGATGTGGAGGTCAAAGGTATCCTGGGTTCGCATGGCAACGAGGACGACGACTCGCTCTACTCCCCGCTGCTGTGTCAGTCTGTCTCATTTCTGCTCCTTTTCTTCTTCTCCTGCCACTTTTTTGTCTTCACTTGTTTTCCTTCTTTTCCTTTTTCTACCTTTTCTGTTCTCATGAGTCCGTCTGTTGCCTTTTTAGTTCACAATTTCTAAATTAATTTCTTTTAAAAAATGGAAACATCTGTTTTTTTTTGTTTTTGTTTTTTTTACCTGTTTTTAAGTTTATTTGTATGTCATTTTCTTTAAAGTAACTTGAACTTCAAAAACACAAAAGCATTTTTTGTCAAGTTTTCTTGTGCAAATATCTTCTTATACTTGGAATAAGACAAAACTAACTTCTAGGTAAATTATCAGCTAAATGTAAGAGTTTGTTTTAAGTAAATATTTCCACAATATTGAAAAGTTACTGAGGAAAAATATGTTGTAAAGTTTTATTTTCTTGGCACTTTTAACAGATAAAATCACAAAGTGCTTCACAAAGCAAACAGGAAAAGCACATAAAAGATTACATAAAATTAACATAAAAGAATTTGTTTTTTAAAATAAGATGCCATATGCTGCTGAAAACTTACATTCAACTTTATTAGTATATTTTTACTTGAAATTAGGCTGTAAAAATTGGTAAGATTCAGTTTTTTAGTTCAGAAAAATAGAAACTGCTAATATTAATGAATAAAAAATGATCACTAATTTCAGTAGAATGGAATTTGTGTCTTGCACTGTGAAAATACAATGCTGGTGTTTGGATGCGACTCCAACAAAAACGATGGCTGTTGAGGACCTTGCTTTTCTCTGTGGCACTCCATTTATTTTGAAACTCAAACTTGGATCTTATAATAATATCAAAATCATCCAGTGGACCTTGATCATTTCTGTCCAAGCATCTCAACATTTTGAACATTCAAACATTACAAGTTTAGATTTGTGGCTAATTTCTGGATATGAGTCCAACCAATTGTGTAGAAAAAATAATCAAACTTTTAAAGTCAGATTTCCTAAGACTTTTAAGAATCTGAATTGAAAATTTAGATTTCGAAGGACAAATAACTTGTAAAATATTTAGACTTAAACCAGTAACTTGTCTCATAAGAAATAAATGAATAATTAGTTCATACAAATTGTAAAACTTACTTAATCCATTAATTATATTTAGAATCCATTGAAATGCATTTTTTTGAACTAACGGGAAGTTTTATTCTAAACAGGAAATTGAACTGAGATGTTTTGTTTTAAATTGGTTGGCTCAGCAGCTTTTTCTGTTAATTCCGTTGTTGTTTGTTTCTCTGAATGGTCCTCTGCGGTGTCTGAAAAATAAGCTGCTTAATTTTTGAAGCTTCTGTCTCTACATAACCTGTCTCTTTCAAGAAAGAAACTGATGGTAGAACTCATGCATTAAAAAAATACCAAAATCCATAGCCAACAGGACTATCAAAACTCTGAGTCTGAAGATGAAGCCCAAAAAACTATTTTGTGCTTAGTTTCCTTGTTTAGTTCTGCTATACCGGCTTCATTTAATAAAGTAACTGGGACTTACTAAAAGGGTCTTTTGAGACAAAGCTGAGGTTGATTTCTGATTGCAGCTTCCAATTCAGAAAATGGCTAAAGGACAACTCCACCAAATTTTTCACTATCTCCGACAACTTTAATCTACTCTAGTTAAAAAAAAATACCACACATAGACTGGACTGGATTACTCTCAACTAACAACAGAAAATTTTAAACCATTTTTGTGAATTGTGAAACTTTTATCTCACGTGTGCAACTTCAATAAAGGGAGGAACTGCTCCAATTGCAAAACTAAAACAACTAGACTCTAATCCTGGACTAGATTATTCTCAACTACTAGCATAAAAAAAAACAAATTTGGGATTCATGAAACCTTGAAATAAAAACTTGAAAAGTGAGATTTTGGCCATTCACATTATTATTCACATTCATTCTATGCAGTTATTTTATGAGAAAACCCAACAAGTAGCATGCAGACATTGGCATGCTCCATTCAGTCTTTTGTTATGAATGGATTCATAGTGAACATAATTTGAATTTTTCTGTCAAAGCCTTATAGAAAGCAAGCATGGAGCGACAACAGAAACCAAACACTTCCTTTAACTGGACTACTTTCTGTGTAAAAGAAAAGTAAAACGGTAATACCAGAGTGAAGAAAACATTAGGGTTTTGGAAGCAATATCCCAGTTGATACCACCTGCATGAACATATCTATTCTACTCTCCTGGTGTGTTTATTAACACAATTTAGCAGTAAGCCTAATTCCAATAGAATGAATGCTTGAGTCAGGATGCAGGTTCTTTACTTTCGCTTTATTCTGGTGTCCCAAGTACCTGTACAACATGGAGTAAACTGTAACATAAACAGCTGCTTTCATTATGAGTGGAAGATAGTTAAAACAAAGATCACATTCTTAACAACTAAGATATTGAATAAAATCTACTCTTGAATAATAAATGAAAACTTTTTGGCGGTTCCATCCTTGATGACTTTGACCTCAAGCCTGCGGACCTTGCCATTGTTGCCTGGGAAAGTGTCAGTCACGAGAGCCATGGGCCAATCATTGCGACATGTACAATCATCCTTCAGCAAAACAACGTCACCCTTTTAACGTTGGGACTTGACTCTTCCCATTTGTCTTTCAGTTATGTAACCTGTGTTATGGACCTTTCCCAAACACACCACCCATTAACACCCATCTGAGGTCAAGCTTTTGTGCAGAAGGAGCATTGCCTGGACTATTGATCTGCTGTCTCACTTTGTGAACCCAGAAAATGTCCCTACCAAGCAGGTGAATAATCTGCATCGTTGTCCAATGGCGGAATTTCACTGACTCCTTAGGTGCAGATGATTGAAAGCAGCCTCTGGCATTGGTATTTCATCACGATTGACCGGAAAATTATCACATTCGATCAGTCTTGGGAATGGAAAACTAGTTCTGTCATTCCCTGCCTCACTTTGGAAGCCTTTTGTTCTCCTGTCAGACGTTGACACTAAGTCAGCACACATCTTCAGTGTGTAGGGATATGAGTCTGCTTTAATTTTAAATAAGTTGAAAAACTGACCTGGTCAGAGATTTGTTGCTCTGGTCATAAATCATAGCATATATGTTGATAGCTTTTTGTGGTTGCTCTACTGAGTAAACCTTCACTAGACAGATTTTTTAACAGGATTTTGAAGTGAAGGGGTCGCCACAAACTTCAGTGCACATAGGATTTACGACTGGTGCTGGCCTAGTGTCCTCTTTTTCAGGCTCCCCATCATCATCTATCACAAGACTTGCAGTCTTGCTGGACCAGTGGGTTGGACCAGTGGGGAGGACCAGGGTGAAGACTCTCGATAATGTCACATTCATCACATGTTAGTGTGACTGCAGTCAAGAGTGAGATGAAAACAGATTTGTTGATCCTTCATGTAAGCCTTGTATTCTTCTATGGTTTTTAGCCTGAAGCCAGGACACTTCTTTAACTTGTGAGATTTTTTATGGATGGGGCAATATTTGGCCACATCACCTTTTAGTGGTACTTTGTTGTATAACTCAAGACCTGTGCACTGAAACTGGGGTTCTGAAATTAATGTGACGTGAGATTGGATTTTCTGTCACAGAACTGCTTCCAGAAAGGGCAAAGCTGGGATCGTTTCTTGTTTTGGCTTGGTAGTAGGCTTTTCCAACTACAGTGTTCATTGTTCTCTAAATCTGCTGCTTACAAAACTTCAGCTTGGGCAATAGCAGCTGCAGCTTTCTTTTCAAGATTAAAAGCTTCAAGGTTGGCTTCTAGTCTAACTTTGTCAGCTTTAATGCTGATCATTTTTGTGGGCGAATGAAACACGTGCACAAGCTGCTGTGGCTTTGGCACGTGATGCTGCAGCACTGACCAGTGACGTACTTGAGTGTCAGTGAGGTACTTGAGCGTTTTGAACTTGAACCAGCACTTTTACTGCTTCTAATCAACACTCCATCTTGAAAACGCTTCATGTCTTTTGATCGAGCTCCTTCGAAGTGTGCTTCCTCCATATCTGTTAATATAACTGCTTTAATGCTGTTCAGCAAACTGCACACCATCTTTTGCTATTCTGAGTTCCTTGTGGGTTAGGGCGCCTCATTGTATATGAACACAATTAGCAATAAGCCTAACTCCTATAGAATGAGCGCTTGAGTCAGGATGCAGGTTCTTTACTTCCATTTTATTCTGGTGACCCAAGTACTCATATGACAGAGCAAACTGTCACATAAATAAAATAGCTGCATTTATTATGAGTATAAAAGAATTAAAACAAAGAACACATTCTTATTGAATAAAATCTACTCTTGAATATTAAATGCAAACTTACAGATGGTGACGTCAATGGCATTAACAAAAGGCTGACTGTGACAGATTCACCTGCTCAAGTGTGAGTGAGTGAAAAAAAAAACTAACAAAATGGCTAACTTCCTGTCCCACACCTACCTTGATCTTCATAATAAAAGCTTTATTACTCTAACACAAAATTAAAACTACAAACCTATTTTACAATAAATTAAAGGGCAGAACAGTATCAGAGATAAAAAGAACGCAATTCTAATCTTCCTACACTGAAGATAAAAAGAGAAAGTAAAACTAACAGTCAATGGCTATAAGATCAAAATAACATATGTTTCAGAGAAATTCAGTTCTCATGTGGACCAGATGCATAAAAAATGGTAAAGCGCTCATTATTGTAGTTTCACAAATCCCACACATGGTTTAAATACTCTATAAGGTGAGAATAATCCTGCCCAGGTTTGAAAAGTCTATAGCAGGGGTGCTCAAACTTTTTGAGACCAAGATCTACTTTTTCTCTCACCAGCCGGCTGAGATCTATCTCATGACATGAAGACATACAAATTATAAATGCAACATTATTGACTAATTTTCTAAGCAAATATAAATCAGTTATGTCAGAAACGATAAAGTGATAGAAAACCTAATGCAGTTTCTTCCTCAGTGAGATTCTGACACTGGGAGCAGGTTACTGGTTTCTCAGTCAGAAGCTGGTTGCAAACCTGAGACCAGCAGGTGTCAGTCAGTTATGGTATATCTGAAATTTGGTTTGATGACGTCAATATGCGAAACTACAGACTGATAGGAGGAACCAAAGAGCTTTGCAAAGGTAAAGGCAAATCTTCTGAGTTTGGGATATAATTTATAATTAATGTAATTTGACACAATTATTGTGGTAGAAGCCATTTGTTTGTTAAAACTTAATCAAATAGCTATATTTGTCCTATTTGATGTTGGTTGTGAGTTTACTGCAAACGAACGAGGTAATTAGTCCAAGTTTGTCGTTTATTGAACGTTCAGAAACTCCAGCGGCTGTGATGAACCACAGCGAAGGAAAACAAAGTAAAATTACCCGAACTCAGAACCACTCGCACCGTTTCACTCTCTCTCTCTTTATTAAGCACACCCGTTGCTGTGGCAACCGCCTGTGCCCCGCAAGCCGAGCAAAGATTACGTTAAAAACGTTCAGTCCATTACGATATCAAGTTTCAGGCTTTATTATTTTTTAATGAAGCTACAAACGTTTTGGATCTTAGTGGATATTTTGAAAAGTATGTCAGAAGAGGAAGTGCTGCTCTCAGCGTCTTGCAGAGATCGACTCAAAACCTCCCCGCGATCGATCGGTAGATCACGATCGACGTTTTGGGCACCCCTGGTCTATAGGAAGTGAAAAATTAGGTGTAATGTCATTTAGCTGCAAAGGAAAACCAATTTCAGCTTTGTTCTTTTGACACATAACACATAAAATGATTTTTATATAAAAAGAATAACTTAACTGTGCATAAAATGCTATTGATTATCATCTTCAATAATTTCAAAATTAAAAAAAAAAAAAGAAGAAGAAAACTGGACAAATCAAAACAGTGTGATTGAGAACCACTTACAATGTACTCTCTGATAAGACCGTGCCTGTTGTCAGGGGGGCTCCAGGAAACCTTTACTGTACCATCCTCATTACTGTCACAAGTTAGCTGGAGATTTCTGGGCGGGTCAGGAACTGCCCCACATTAACACACAAACACACATACAGCCATTGGTAGACAAAAAAGTGTTGGACATTCACAGTGAAATTGGCAGGTGACTGGAATTGACACATTTTTAAGTTAAATGATGGACTGGCTAGTCAGAAACGTAATTTCCTAATCACTGAATACATAACAAGATGCCACCAGGTTCTACCACTCTTTGGTAGAACTGCTGTTAGTGACAGAGACTCAAAGTCAGCTACTTTAAGTGAAATTATTATGCAAGATAATACTAAGATGAAAATTTCAAACTCTTCCAATGATTTCTAAGTGGGAGAACTTGCAAAGTTGCAAGGTGTTCAAATACTTATTTTCCTCACTGTATTCTGCAGGTGCCTCATTGTATATGAACTCTGTTTTCATCACGTATGTCAGGGTGTATATGAATATTTGTACCACTTGCTAGAAAAGTTACCCCTTTGAAGCCCATTTTTTGGCACAATATGTGTTGTTTTGGACAACGTTTGACATATTGATATGTGACTTAACCATTAAGCATATGATATAATGATGACAAAAGCTTCATACAAACGTGTTTTAATACTGTCAATCACTGTATTCAGCTGTTTGTGAGGCTGGCAGCCCTACTCTTATTTATCCATCTTTTACATTTTTTCAGACTCCAGTTTGGAAAAGCGAAAAAATCTATGTTCTGCCCTCCAAATGCTCTGGGTAAAGCGTGCCTTGTGCATGTTCCTCATTGATAACTCTTAACCATTTTTAAAAATTATTTCCCACCAAATCACTATGACCCCAGCATATTTAATAGCAAGCAGTCAGCAAATCAGTAGCTAGAGTGCAGCTCATGACAGATCCAAAAACTTTGTTCCCCAGGTAAGGGGCATTTATGTCGGAACAGGTGCTATCACATCATTTGAACATGTATGTGCACCTGACATTCGAAGTGCAAAAAAGAGGTGAAGAAATACCCCAATGGCCCCTCCACTTAAAAATGATTCTGCTGCCGTTGCCTGTGGCCCTTAGTGAATTGACTAAAATTGTTAAAAAGTTTAATCTTCTTCATGCCATATGGACACCAGCCCAGTGATTTCTTTATAAATATCTTTGACTGTATTAGTCCATGTATTGTTAAAATTGTAAATGCTTCTGTAACGTTTTCCTACTACTCTGAAACAGCTATAGTCCATTCGTTCACTGAAAAGAGTAACCTGGATTCAAACGTGTTCTCTAACTTCAGACCTATTTCTAAATTACCATTTATGGCTGAAGTTTTGAGAAAGTTGCTTAAGTCCAACTGCAGACTTATCCTGACCTTGTCAAAACTGGTGAAAAATTTCAGTCTGATTTAAAATTGTAGTACAGCATTGAAACTGCCCTTTTAAAAGTTTTCAATGATTTTTAAATTGGTTCCCGTACTTTTCCACTGACAAAACTTACAGCATGTGTTCCAGGCGGTGATCCTGATTAAATTCATAACTGATTTTCCGTACTGAGCAGCTCTCTGAAAGCAGACGGCATGTCAGTGGGCCACAACTTAACCTTAATGTTTGCAGTTTTCAGTGAAGTATATCACAAGCCAAACACTGAATGCGGTTAGCTGTCAAATAGTTTCTGTGCCATACTTGGCTCAGTTCTGCTAGTTCCACTCCTAAAGTAGGTACCAAAAAACAGTCAACCAAAGTTGCACTACATTTGTCAATGGAAAACAAATCTCGCCATGGCAGACTAGGACCAAATCAGTTAGAGGCAGTGTAGAGGAAAAGCACAGATACAGGAGTTTTTCTGCAACTCTAGGACAGTATTCCTCCTCGGTTTGGCGCACCCTTCATTGGCTCCCTGTCGTCTTTTGGATAAAGTTTAAGGTTTTATTGATTGTTCAGTGTCTAAACTCTATGGATTCTTCTTAATTAAGAAGCCCTATTCTTATCCTTCACTCCACCCAGAGCGAAGGATAAATAAAACTGACTATTACTTAGTGTCTCTCCCTAAAGCCAGGCCAAAAACTAGAGGGGACAGAGCCTTCTCTGTGGAGCAGTCTACTTCCCTGTTAATATATAACTGACCTCTCAGTCAATAGGTCAGTTTAAGTCCAGACTGATAACATATCTATTCTCTCTGGCCTTCAACACCAGTTAGAGAGAAAATATATGCAGTTGAAATTAAGTATTGTTTTGGTTTTTATTCATGTTATTAGTTTTGCGTTTGTTCTGAACAATGATAGCTCAAAATCCTAAGGAGGAGTTTATCAAAATTTGATATAAGTTGAAATGGCCAAAATTTACGCTTTGACCCAAAATGCCGACCTCCCTGTACTTTTTAGGTGTACCTTCAAGAGACATTTTTTCTTGATTTGGGGAGCTCTATCTAAGTACCAAATTTAAGATTTCTATGACCTACAGTTATCCTATCTCAGGCATTAATAAACCTAACTAAAACATGTCAGTTTAAGTCACAACAAAAATTTTGTTGTGACTTTACATTTGGCTCCAGAGAAGTCTGGGGTCCACTGGAGAGCAGTTTTTTCTCGCCCACTTGCGATTCCACTAAAATTGAAACCTTTTTTTTGGGGAACTAACTAAAAATGTTTTTCAGTTAGTATTTGTGAAGTTTCACTCAAAACGTCATTTTGAGTGAAGTTTGGTGAGTTTTTGAATATGTCGAAGCCTCGAAAAAGCTGTATTTTTTTGTGGAAAAATAATAATAAGAAGAAACCCTGCAGTTACAACAGGCCTTTGCGGCGCTTCGCTGCTCAGGCCTAATTACAAAAGAAATTAGTAATGCACAGTGATTTGGATAAGTAACTTTAATCTGATTATTGGATTTGAAATAGTAATGCACTACATTACTCGTTACTGAAAAAAGTGGTTTGATTAACACGTTACTAATATCACTGTTTGTGAAGCACTTTGGTCAGCTGAGGCTGCTGTAAATATGCTACGTAAATAAACTTTGACTTGACTTAAAATTAAGGCAGGTCATGAAAAACTCACATCCCTCCGGTGTCCTGATGGTGATGGCCTCATTGGTCTTGTGCAGCTTGTTTAAGCACTGAGTGAGAACCTTCACCTGGTAGGTGGTGTCTGGTTTCAGCACAGTCAGTTTATAGCTGGTTTTATTGCTGTGGGTGTCCATATTGGTCCACTCCTGCGTTCCACCAGCCTGAACACAAAAATTAGACATCTGATTGGGGCTAAGCTCAATAGCACAGACGTCAGATGGTAACGGTCCACCAAGCTCACCTGTAGTGTACAAGGAAGTAGCAGGAGTTTGAGGGGAGGTTCTTGGGACGGGACCAGATCAGAGTGATGGCTCCAGAGAAGTCTGGGGTCCACTGGAGATTCTGAACTTTGTAGACAAGTGTGTCCACTGGGATATCAAAGGAAGAAACTGGAATTGTGTAATCCACAAATGCAACCAGAAGGAGGCAGCACTAGACTATTTAAGGCATTTAAAATCACCCCCATTCCTACCAAATTCTCCAGAATAGCCGGCTTATGATAGCTTTGGATTTTTTATTACCGTATATCTTTTTTAAAATTTTGTTGTGACTTTACATTTGTCTAATGCAGTTAGTTGTAATTATTTCTTAGAATGTGTTGGAAAGTTTTTATTAGTTATTATTTGTGAAATATTTTTTCAAATTAGTTTTGGTTAATTTTTAAGTGCAGAATTCAAAAAGGTGAAAGCATTGCATTGTTATCATGTATACATCAATCAGAATAATCAACAGAAGAAACCATTTTCAAAAAAATGTATTTAATTTTTATTGAACGAGTGACTCTGGTGTTTTCTCCCAACCTTTGCTGTTATTTTACGGACTTACTCCTGCCAGCAGGAGTATGGCGTACTCTGCTAGTGTCTGGAAAATGTCAAATAAAAGATTCATTTGACACCAGTTCAAAAGGCTAATAAATAGATTCATGAACACAAAAATGGACATTATACATAACTTCAGCATGTTTTAGTTAGGTTTATTAATACACAATATACTTCTAGCTGGTTATTTGTGTCAGCCAACAAAACTGTTTTCTCTATTTCAGTTTTTGTTATTTTGTTAGTTCCAGGGAACAATAAGAACCTTGCAGGATAAAAAAAACTGAAAACCTACTGGTGCAGTTTCTTCGTCGCTGTGGTCCGAACAGTCCAGGTAGCCGTCACAGCGCTCGCTATCCAACACGCAAAGCTCACCGTCAGAACAGCGAGTCCCGTTGGTGCAGAGCAGAGACTGCCATGTGGCTAAACACAAACAGAGCTTCCACATTAGACTCTTGTTGGTACACTACCTGCCTCTGATAATTCAAACAAATGGTAAATGGTATATGAACTGAACTTATGATGCGCTTTTTCAATCATTTGGACCACTCAACGCTCTTTACAAAAGAGCCACATTCAGTATTCTCATTCACAAACACAACAACATGTTTCATAACAGAAGGGATTTGTGGGGCAAAATCTTGTCTCAGGTGTGGTTAAAGGGATGCTGAAGACCACATAATAATAAAAAACAACATACATCTTTAAATATCTAGATGAGTGAAGAAGTAAGATGAGTCATTATGGCATGAGGAATCTCCAGCTGAATAAAATCAGAGCTGA
The DNA here is from genome assembly GCF_027474105.1 of Poeciliopsis prolifica. Taxonomy (NCBI): domain Eukaryota; kingdom Metazoa; phylum Chordata; class Actinopteri; order Cyprinodontiformes; family Poeciliidae; genus Poeciliopsis; species Poeciliopsis prolifica. The sequence goes on from NW_026562781.1 coordinate 15,503, forward strand.
CAATATGAAAACTCAGTGTTTTTACAGCTGAGCTTAACAAGGATAAAGAAGACAGAAAAACAGGAACTTTTAATTATGCAACTGTTATACTAACAATAGAGTTCCTTCACGTTTTTCATTTCAAAATATCACACCTTTCAGAATCAAATGCCTAAATTCTTTCTGCAATTTTTATAACAGTGTGGACATTTGAGGAACAAATACTCACCTTGAGCGACTTCAATAGTTATCACTATTCCAATGTGATTCTTGTAAGAAAAAAGCTCTGTATATAGTTGTTTGGAAAAAGGAAATAAATCGTTTCATTTTGTGTCCTATAGATAAAAAACAGATTTATGAAAAGAGTATGCAAGTTTTGTGCATGTGTGCTGTGCTGTTTTCAAACTATGCACCTATTTACAGATAAAACGAAAAACATATACATTAATAACACTTTAATAGAGCAAGTAAACTGCTGCATTCTTAAATATAACTTTGACCTGCCAAATGAATATGAGTATAGTTTTCGTGAACAAAATTTCCTTAATAGAATGTAGATTTAAAGTGTCAGATTCTGGAGCACAAAATATCCTCATCTTATTCCAGATGTTAGT
>NW_026562782.1:0-14894 GCF_027474105.1 Poeciliopsis prolifica
GGGAGCGGCTACATATGGATTGTTTCACAATTGCAGTTTGTGATTTTTCTGGAGAGCTATAGATTCAACATGTTCAAAAGCCACAACCTTTTATGAACTGTGATGATGTGAGAGCTCTGTTGGAGCCACCTGTACATTGTCTAAAATAAAAACAAAGCAAACCATCATCCTCCTACCACTTCCTGCCATCTTCTTTGTTGTCTCCATCAGTAGTAACATCCAGCTGATGATCATCTGACTCGCGTGATGCGAAAAAAGTGTTTCCATTGCTGTTTTGCAAAATAAATCTACCCCCCCCAAAAAAAAACACATTTATTATTTTTAATTTGCACAATTTTATTGTTGCAGGTGTCAAATCTCTAGCTGTGTTTACATTACAAATGATAGCTCAACTTTGTCAATATTCCTCCACTGTCTACAAATCACAATTTTGCACTACAGTGCTTCAAATAACTAATAAATACAATTATAATCATGTGAATTAGTTTGTTCATGTAATAAGTCATTAAAAAACATTCTCCTGCCACTTCCTGTCATCTTCTCCTTCACGGTTTTTTGACGGTGGCAGTGTCCGGTTGTTCAACATGCGACTCGTGATGCAGCAAAAAGTGTTTTTTTATTGCAGTTTTGTGAAATAGACCATCTTTGATATGGGCAAAAAAAAAAAAAAGATAAATCCACCACCAAAATGTTTTTATCAATTTGTATTTTATTTTTTTTCTAAATTGCCATGTTTTCATTAAGCAAATTTATTTTGAAATTTCAAATTGCAGTTACATGATGAATGGAAATGCAGCTTCTGAGAGCTTGTTAGAAAAGAAAATGGATTGTTGGATTGCTGGAAGTTAATTAGCAAGGGCATATTCACAGCAATATTCTTTTTTACATTTTTTTCATAATTTCAGCCTTACCTATCAACTTCTATCAATTTATTTACTTAACATTCTACACAAATACCATATCATGACAATGTGAAAATGTGTAAGCATTTGATTTTGATTTTTAAGCCATTATGCATGAACTTAATAAAGTGGACTTTAGTTATCCTGCAAGAAACCTATAAACCAGAACCGTTTCTAGGACTGTGGTTCTGGTTTCTAGGAGATCTGATCAAAACCACATCAAAGGTTTGATGTGGATAAATGGATGGGTTAGGTCTGGATTGTGACAAAGTGAACCAGCACCCAACACAATGTATAACAGCTCCTCCCTAATGGACAACTCAAATGGTTCAGGCGTATTTTCAGTGACCTGACCTTGAGCAGGTGTAACAAGCAATTTAAAACAACAGGTAAAAAAAATGATTTAGAGATGCTCTGACATAAGATATTGGGTTTAGGCCATAAATACCTTTTTATTAAAAAATTTTTTTTTCCTTTGCAGACTTCTGCAAAGGTCCCTCTTGAAAATGATATATAAATCTCAACGAGGTTTACATGATTAAATAAAGAAAATAAAAAATAAAAAAACGTGTTGTTTGAGTTAATGATGTTGGAGTGTAGAGTTACCTAAAAGTGGCCAAAAATAAGTTTCCAAATAGTAATAATCTGTGACTGCTGCAAAGAAATGAAATTGCTCTTTTTCTAACCTTACAGTTCCAAATATGTTCTTAAATTATGTTTGTTTTGTATTTTCAGTCCTTGCCTCTTCTGTAACTTTCTAACCTCCTTTGAAAAACACATTTCATGCAAGTTAATGTGAAAAACATAATTTTTAGCCCCAAAGATTCAAATTCAAAAATTAGGGCACATTCACAATGAATACATGTAGTGTGGCTGTCTGAGAATAAAATTTGTTCATAAGAGTTCTCTGTCATGCAGCACGCAGACCTGGTTTTATGAAAGAATGATCATATGACAGAGTTATGGGAAAGTAATGTTGAAATGAATGTTTTTGAGCAAAACATTTTAACATCAGGCAACAACTGAGTGACTGAAGGAACATGTATTCAAGTTATGTATATTTATTAAGCAAAAAAGCTTTTCAAATCAAAATAACACTCTGAAATAGTAAGTGTTTTGCCACATTACACATCAAGGCCCGACTCTTGTCAGACCTGTAGAATTAGAAAATCACCTAAATAAAACATTCTGGCAACAAGCACCAGGTGGATATAAATAATAAACACATACTATTTTCTAATTTGCCCCAAATTCCAGAAAGTCAGCAAACAGTCATTGGTATATATCAGTTTGGAAGATCTTACAAATTAAGACTTTGAGACTCTACTAAACCACAGCTGGACCTATTAATGACTAATTCAGAGAATATGGAACAACCAGGAAACACTATAAAGAATGTCATAGCTGCATCTCTAGTTATATCAGAACTGACAAAGCATTAAAAAAGCAACATCACTCCATTGAAACAAGGTGATGTGATGGTCTGGGGATGCTTTCTTGTTTCACCTGACTCACCATATTTTATGGTGCTCTTTAATACTTCTCTTTAACAGAAAATCCTTTAGAGGAATGTTATTAAAATGAAGGCTTTTAAATGATCTAGCCAACTATGAAGTGAAATCAACTCAGGTGGTCGGGAGTTACTATAAGCTAATTTTGCTCTAAATTGTACAACTTGACTAAATTAAAACCTTTATTGAAAAAAATAAGGGGTGGCCAAAGTTCTTCTTCAGAGATTTAAAGATTTATTACCAGTTACTGGAATTACTGATGACAGTTTTTGGAGCCCAAGGGGCAACAGCTGTGATACCTTCCTGGAGGAAGAAATTAGCTGAGATAATGCTTCCATCAACTTCCTCTCCTGCTAATAACTTACTTTCATAAAAATGAAAAACAATCCTACATTAGCTCATCTGTTTCTTTTTGTGTCCCTGCTGTGTCTTCTCCCAGTGGGTTGTGGCAGAGGGTCGTTTGGACTAAGCCAAGTTTTTCTGGAGGTTTCTTCTTATTAAAGTTCTTCCACTCCACTGTTGCTCCATTCATGCTCAGTATGAGGGAATGCTGTTAAATCATCATCACAGTACATGTGATTGTTGCTACATGCTGGTCCAGAAAGAGTTAATACTGCAAGTCAATGACTCGATGTCATCTGCAGTGTTTCATTACACAGAAACTTTTTAAACTTCAGTGAATAACTATTTAAGCATACAGTACTGTTTGATAACTAGGATCAGTTGGAATATATTTGTGATTAAATTGAAAAGAGATTTTGTAAAGTCCTTTGAGATGACATTTAATGTGAATTTGTGCTATTTAAATAAAACTGAATTCAATTCAATTCAATTGAAATGAAATGAATTGAATTGTGGGCTGTGTGTGGTTGGTAGAAACTAGAAGGTCCTGGTTTTGTGTCCCAACCTGTTGGTCTTTCTGAATGGAGTTTACAGAAGTTCTTTTTATCTTGTTAAAGGCAGTAATGATTTTGCATATATTCAGGGTATTTTATGTGAAATAAAATGAAGCCTTAAATGTAACTATATTTTCCAGCACTGGATATGCATATGCATTCTATAAGCTTTTAATGCTCATGTTCAAATCTCATCTTCCAATTGGCTGACAGTAAATGGTCTTGCTTGAAAACAAATTGCATTTTAAGGTTAGAGAGGGCAACATGGTGTGGTAATAAAATTATCTGATTAACTTCTCTTTTTAATTAATGCAAAAATGAATGTATGTATGTACGCATGTATGAATGTAAACATTGCAAATGACAGGCTGATTTAATTGAATTAAGATACACATACTAATATTTAGAGAAGGTTAAAAGGCTGAACTTCTAAGTCATTTATGATTTGTCATGTTTGTAGCTTTTTAAATTTGTGGTTTTAAGTTGGAAACAACAGACAGAAAGTAAACCTCTGTATGTGAAGGGTTTGTTAAACACTAGTTGATATCAGTCCTGACTGCATATGTGTCTCTAATGTCTAAGATATACAAACACACACACACACACACGCACACACGCACGACCAAATGCCTTAAAATAAAGCGTAAAGCAGATGTGGTAATCTGTACAATAAATATTGCAAACAACAGTATATACAATTGTTCCAATGCAATTTGTCTGGATAAATTTTTTAATATTTGAAATGGTTACTATACCTTGAAAAAGCGATGCTCTTTCATCGCTATCTTTTCAGAAAGCTGAACAAAACCAGTTGGAAAACTTGTTTGCTGGAAACTTTATAAAGTTTGTTAGATGTGCTAAAAACACTTGGTACTACAGTTAGTAATACAGTGACTGTATAGTGACTGTAGTAATAGGATCACTAATAATTAAACACAACAACTACTTATTAAACACAAAAGTGTTTAACAAATAGAACACTTTGACTCAGATACAGAAATCCCAAATGAAATGTATCCGAGTTTGGAGGGGACTTTGCTCCTCAGTATTGTCTAACTATGTACATTTTTTTAAAAGCAAAGTGTATATTTAATTCCCTACTACTTTCAAGAATACATTACAACAGAAACCAGTGGAAAAAATATCACCTCTGAAATTGCTTCAGGCCTATTTTTGATACAGAGTTGTACCCCTTGCAATCTTGTTCTTTCTTCAGTCAGGCTAAAATTATAGAATGAAAGGATATTGGATGAAAAGATAAATCAAAATGTCTCAGGACTGAGATGCAGCTCTCACTGTGCAGGATGATTAAGAGAGTTCTTGTGATGAAGCTGCCATTCCATCACTTACGCATACTTTTTTTTTCTTGAAGCCATGGTTTCATATGAGGATTTCAACGATGTCTGTGTCTAATTCTTGCTGGACTGCTGGAGCTGACGAGAGAGCTTGTTGCTGTGAATGGGACTGCACAAGGAACCTCCGTTCAAAGGTGCTGCTGTGAACACTGGAACTTCTACACAAAGACGGCAAATAAAAACACATGTAAAGGTCAGACAAAAGTTTTAAGATGAACAATGAAAGTGAAGTTAACCCTGATCTTCGGTTTGATGCACAACTTTTATTGTTCATCTATTTTGCCTCAGTCCTTTACTTGCTTCTCCCATACAGTTTTAAACATTGCACACAAGTAATAATACCTTTGTATCCAGAAAAACAACATGCAGTGCTAATAAAAATGGTTGCCTTTCTTGTGAGTAACCTAGGCTGGCGTTACCTAATCTTTCAACAAGGTATGTGAAAATATTGACTGAACATTATGAATAGAACAAGATCAGTATGTGGCCATTCAAAATTCTAAAAGAAAACTAAATAACTAGACTTATTTATGTAATGAGTTCATTGAGAAGAACTATGTTTGAAACACAGTTCTACAAAAAATTGTAAAATTAATTTGAAAGAGCTGATCATTTTATAATCCTACAAGCTAGCATGTGAGCTGACCTGCTAAGCGATCTGGGATGTAGACTGGGCTCGGGCTTGATAGGCGGGCAGGCAGGGTCATACTCTGCAGGACTGAAGGGCTGGGCTTGCTTGCTTCTTGGCCTTGACCCTTGTCAGTCTGTGTGCAGCTGTCCCGGCTGCCTGTCTTTGAGTGACCTGTAGTCATCAGGGTGGTAGAAAGTACGGGGGAAGGGGATGACGAGATGGATTCTGTCCGCAGAGACTCTGTGCGACATTCTGGACCCAGCAGAAACTCCTACACAAACCAAAAAAAACTGAAAAACTTCTTGAAGAATTAACATCTGATTTTAGTCCCACCCTCCTCTAATTCTCATTTGTTTTAGTACAACTTACCTAATGAACCACAGTCTGCTTTAGGAAATAAATTACTCTTCATAAAAACATTTTGTCATTAGTCAGATTGTCTAGAACTTTGGAGTGGAAACATAAAGGAAATACATTGGAATCAGTTTTTTTTAAAACATTTCAACAATAAAATGACATTCTGTTCTTGCAGCCCAAGTTTGGGAGTTTCTTTTTGGTGAGTACACTCAGAGCAACAGTTACTTAACTGTCCAGGATTATGACCACTATACCAACCTGAAATCATTACTTCCTGTCCAGGAGACAAAACTGTACCAACCCAGGAGATCCTGCCTTCTGTAGAAGGTATACTTCAACTAAATATAAAGTGTATGACACAACTTCTCCAAATGGAGAATAGTTAGCTCTTGACACAGGGCGATGTGTGATGTTTTGCATATTGCTTATCTAACTTGCTGACAGAAACTGTTTCTCTCTTTTGTTTTATCATTGAGCTGAGCTAATGGCTCGCACATGGAGCCACCTTAGTTTCTAATGAGAAAGAGAATAAAAAAACTACTATATAACATTAACCTGTGGAAGAAATATAATAACCTCTGAAATGGTTTCAGGCCCATTTCCCAATCAATCTTTGCACTATCAGAGACCGATCGGAAGTTCCTGAGATCACTATGAAGGTTCTACTCCAGAAAAACAATTGGTCTTTGTGGTCTTGAGAAAAACAACATATTTATGTTCTTGTGAAGTATGCAAATGCACTTATAACAACAGAGATGTTAATTCCTAAAATGTTAAGTCAGAACTGCTGATCTTGACTGCATAATATTAATGCCTTTTTGGAGTATTTATGACCACTGTGATGTAGTGGTTTGCAATTTATTTATGGCATTGAAACAGAACGATAAGTGTATTTAATGTTCTCCTGAATAATGTCATTTAATAACTTGTTTATATTATTCTTTTTATTCAAAGTCCTTTATAAATTGATGAGGCTATAGCAGTTAATAATTTCATTTCCAATTTAGAGCTCAAGTTTCACCTGTAGTAAATTAGAAGAAAAAGAACAGCATGTTTATACCGAGGCTTCCCTTCCAGCTGGCATCCTTGCGCTCCTCAGTGATTGGTGAGCTGCTAAGCCCAAGGTTGTGCGAAAGCAGTCCTGAACCACCTGGACCAGTGTTGGAGATGGACATCAAGGATTTAGAAGGACGCATGGCAGATGGTGCATCAGACTTCATGGGTTCCTTCCTAGAGCGCTGATGAAGAACCTTTATCATGGCATCTTTCTCAATGATCTGGGCATGAAGATTCTTAATCCTGCAGTAATGAGGAATTAACTTGAGTTAGATCAGAATGCAGAGACTATACAGCTGCAAAGTTAGTCCAGAATGGCAAAAATGTGTGAGTGGAACCCCCCCCCCAAAAAAAACAACAACAACAAAAAAAGAGAACTCTACCACACTAATAATATGATTGTTCTCAATCAGAAGAATTTACAATTCACAGTGTGCCTTATCTAGATTGTTTTTTAATGCTTCATCAGATTCCTTTTCAGAAATGATACTCCATGAGCAAACCTTGTCCTTCTGACACTCTGACTCAGGATACATGCAAAACTCAATGCAGACCAGTTAATCTGACTTCATACCCCCATCAGTTCAGTCAAATTTTAGGAGGAGAAATTAGCTCAGCTCAGCAACTAAGATTCTGGGTAAAGCAATGCATAGAGCTAATATGCTATTCTTTAGCTATGTGCTCATCCAGGAGTGAATGCTGCAAATCAATGATCTGCTAGGTTTCCTTAAAGACAAACCTTTTAAACTAATATGAATAATTATCTGAGCTCAATGTACTGTTTGATAACTAGGATCAATTGGAATGTGTGTATGTATGGTTGAATTAAAATGACTTTTTTTGTAAAGTGCCTTGAGACAACATTTGTTGTGAATTGGCAATATACAAAAAAACTGAATTGATCATCACATAATATCAAAGTTGTCCTTTTTGTTTTCTATTTTAAATAATGTGCTTTTAATTTCATGTCTTATATTTATGTAAGATGATCATGTGGATAATCATGTGATCATGTGAATTGATTATCATCATTAACTGTTGCTGAACACAAACTCAAGCAAGGGCTGTCGCCATGGTTATTCAGACAGCTGATGGGAGCTTTCTGAAGATGCTAATTTGCAGCTAATCTCAAATTAGGATTTATAAAAGGCAACGTGTGTCTGCACACAATTTCATAAGTTAGAATTGTTTTGGTAAGTTTCAGTAATTCTCCCTCCTGAAAACTTTCAGTACAAAAATTACACACTTTTCTATGAATGAAGATTCAGATTTCATCTTTTTAACAGCTTGGCATCTTACATGGCATTCCCACAGCAATCAACATCTTGCATCATGTGACGAAAACAACTTATGAGGCATTATTGGATATTTTTGGACTGAGAGGCAGACAACTCAAATACTGAGCTCAATGTAGCTCAATATCTGATGGGCCAATGACTCACATGTATGTGACTTCAATGGCCCTATAAGTTGAAATTGTTCTGACTTGAAGATGTAAGCTTGTTACTCTCTACCATGTTCAGTACAGAACGAGCTGCATGAAGTTTCTTCAAAAAACAAGAGAAGTCCAGTTATCTTCTATTTTAAACACATTTTAAAGCCCAGAATGAATTTACATGTATATATGTATTTGTTACCCAACCTGCTCTCCATATCAAGACAGCGACGATTGGCCATTAGGATCTCTTCTTCTTCCTTCTGAATTCGAGCTTCAACAGAAGTATCATAGCTGTTGCTCGGAGAATGGTTTATCCCTGCTGCAGATGTATCCCTACAGCACAAGTGACAAATTTTCAAAAACAAGCAGAAGGTTATCTTGACCAGAGGTCTTTTTCTCAAGTTCTCAAGGGACATTGTGCTGCAGCTTTTTTAACACATTTGAATCAAATGGCTGAATTACCTTTCAGTATGTAGTCAAGTTAAGAATTGACAGAAAAGCTACCAGTTTTTTTGCTCTCTATTTACCTTTTGTGAATGTCCACAGAAGTCCAGGGAGGGAGTTGTCATTTCATCATGACTAAGTAATTATCGGTTTCTTCCTGCTCTCCATATCGAGAGCAGAAAGATTGAGGGGAATTCAGAATTTCAACTGTCTATAAAGTTTTTTATGAGCTTTGGGAAGAGTCAGCCTGTGATTAGTTTTCAACTTATGGCACAAACTAAGCATTATAACCAGTTGTCATAATGTTGTAAAATAAGACTGGTCAAGATAAAAATATGTTCATACACAAGACAAAATTTAGGCCTGACACCTGATGTTGTCTTCAACTGCAAAAATCTCACCTCTGCACAGCAACGGACGCAGCTGCATCCAGGGCAAACTGCCTCATTACACTTTCCTCTAAATACTTCTGCTCCCATTTAGTCATGTCAGCCTCCAGAGCCAGAATGCGCTCCTCCTTCTCTCGCAGGTGCTCCATTAGGGCTGTGGCATTGTACTCTGATGTCACTAAGCCGCTGCTCTGTGAGGTTCCTTGACGCTGAATGGCATGATTAACATGTGAAGATTGATGGGAAGAAAAAAACACACGCAGAAGACATAAGAAAAACATTTTTAAAAGTTCACACGTTTATCTCCAATAATCTAAGGTAGTATACAGTTCCTTTTAATTGTTATCAATGTTTTGGTATTGCTAGTTAAAATCTGAACAGCAGTATTTTGGACAGCAGTAGGTCCAAAAACAGCTTCATCTTTGCAATCATAATTGACTGAAAAACAAGAACAGTAAGCAGCAACTAAAAATTACATTACTGCCTGATCAATCACTGTGGTGCCCTACTGGTTTCATGTTTTGTAATCAGAGTGAGAGCTACATTGCCTTCCCTTCCACTTGCACATATGAGAAAAAACTGCTCTGAATTAAGCATATAAACCAAAACTTAATTTTAGTTCAAAACTAGCAGTGAAATGTCACAAAGTTGATACAGAACTGTGGAGATATTTTAGGAATACAGAATTGTGAAATGGTTACCTGCTGCAGACGTAGAGATTCCAGTTCTCTTTCCAGTCTTGTACGAAGACGGTGTTCTAGTTGTTCTCTCTTCTCACATGCTGCCTGGAGCTGGGCCAGAGCCTGTTGCATCCTTTCCACTTTCTCCACATAAACTTGTTTTTTTTTTAGCTACAGATACATATAAATACATACTTTTAAGTTACTGTTGATGATGCTTTTATTTTTTTGTTCTGCTACAGTAAAATAAAAGGCTTATAATCATCCATCGTCTCCAGCAGTGTGAGACAAAATAATACAACTTATTGAAAAAATATGACTTTCTCCAGATGTTCTTATCCATGCTAGAGTGAGAAAATTTGATGGTGTAAAAATGAACTTAATGAAGGATTGAACATCGTAGATATTCAGTATCATACCTGTGTGTAAATGTATGATGGTGCATTTCAAAAGAATTGTAAAGTATTCAACTTTTTCCAACAAACTCTCATAGTATTTTTTATGTTTTCTTATGTTTGAACCCACACCAAGTTGTGGACTAAAGTGGAAGGAGAATGCCACTTAGCTTTCAAAATCTTTTGAGAAGAGAAATCTGAAGACTGTTCAGTATTCCAACCACTTCACAGGGAGTTATCAAGCTACCCATAGTTTTTCAGGAGATTTTCTTCAAAACTTGTATCTGTACTCAAGTCAGTTTATGATGAATCCTTGGAAATTGAACGCTGTCAAAAACACTGATGCAAACTATAAACTCAGTCCCACTTAAAAAGGATAAGGAGGTCCCTGCTCATTGCAGCTAAGAGGCCAAACATAATAAATCCTGCCGTAACTATAACGCTGAGAGTGAATTTGCGTGTTAAAAATTACATTGGTAAAGAACGTAAAATGCTTCAACACAACAAATCTAATGTGGCCTTTAAAAAACAAACACTTGACAAAGTTTGGCCATATCGAGGCTCATGCAGGAAAAAGGGACATCTGGAGCAGCCAGATAGCAGGTAAAGCAGCACACAGCTACTAAAACTCACCGAGAAGAGCATGATGCTCAGACAGCTAGACAAATAACTCGAAAAATGATTTATGACGCTGGTTCTGCTCTCGCTCTTAGTCCGCCGCTGCGAGCTACCGGTAGTAATATTTCACAGACGTAGAACCGCTCAACCTCCACGAGACTGAACGCAAACGTAACATCCGGTCACCACATCATGCAGAGCAGCTGGGACTGTGGGAATCACCTACCCGGATGAATCCATTCTCCTGTCTCTTCTCTGGGCCTTTTACCTTCACAAAGAAACTTTCCAAAGAATCTCATCTGTTTCTTACTCATGTTGCTGCTTGTGGCTCAATGTTGGCGGCAAGACGCAACCGAGAGAATCCGGCTAAAGGATTATTAAAGTAAAAGATCCTCCATACTCAAATAATACATAAAACAGAAATATTTAATTGTTACTTGTGCGGCCCGGTGATTGGGGGACCACTGGACTAGGTCATCAAATCAGTCTGTCAAGCATGTTGCCTGTAGGGATTTCTAATGTCCAGCAGGTGTCAGTATTCAGTGACACAGTATCAATACAGTTTTGCTATGGGTTGAAATGCTTCATGACGCTTCATTTACCATCACTATTCATTAACAGTTATCTGGTCCAATTAATAAATGCCTGATCTTCTTTATCTGTTGAAAGAATTTAGTAATATATCAGGAGACAAAGTTAATCTATATTTTTCTCACCTCCTCCTCCAGTTTAACCACTTTTGCCTGGGCATTGTTCAGCGCTTGGTCTCTGATCTCAATGTGTCTCCTTGGTCATCTGCAGTTGAGCGAAGTGCATTCAACTCCATCTCCAGCTTTTCCTTCTCCCGCAGAATTTCTTTATCTTAATGGATAATGGAATATAAAAACATAAAGCACACTATCATTTTGTCCATTTTGAAGCATGTAGACTGAATCCTGGCTAAATCAGATTTTCTACTGATTCATTGGTTTCCTGGCTCTTGTCTGTAGTTAGCTTAATTTAGTCCCAACAAATCTAATGATCAATAAAAGCTGGAGAACTTTTATTGATCATTAGAACCCTAAAGAACTTTCTCAAGTAAAAGGAATAAGAAAAGGTACTTCTAAAATCAAAAATGCATTTACTGACAAGTCGGAGCGGTCATGGTGTGGTCTTCAAATTTTAATACACAAAATCTCATTTCAGAATTGTTTCAAAAATGTTCTAAGACGATACACAATCGGATTGCAAAGTCACGTGTGCGTGTGTGTCTGTCACTCACTCTGAGCAACCAGCTGGGAGATGGTTTTCCGATTGTCTTCAGAGCTATCACACTCTTTAGAAACGAGCTGTTTATTAGCAGTCTCCATGCGCTCTTTAAAATAACATAAGACAAATGCATCATGACATCGATAAATAAATAATAATTTAAAAATCTGTCATTTTTATACTTTGCTAAGTTATCATAAGTCTTACTAAAAAGTAAGAAAAATCATCCGATGGCTTGGAAAGGATACTTTTTTGTTAATCTTTATGAGAGATAAAAACTGTGGCATATATATATATATATATATATATATATATATATATATATATATATATATATATATATATATATATATATATATATATATATAGGAGACAAAGTTAATCTATATTTTTCTCACCTCCTATATATATATATATATATATATATATATATATATAGGAGACAAAGTTAATCTATATTTTCTCACCTCCTATATATATATAATATATATATATATATATATATATATATATATATATATATATATATATATATATATATATATATATATATTATTTTAAATGTATACCCACATGCCTTTGGAAAGAAACACAGAGAATAAAGTTATAAGATAAACTTATTTTTTGTTTATTTTATTGATATGTTAAAATAACATAATTAGATTTCTTGGTGCCCATAAAGAGATGACTAAAACTAGAATGATAGTGACACTTTAAGCTAAATATATAATCACATTATGACAGGAGCATTCTAGGTTTTCATTCAGACTATCTAAAGTAAACAAATTGGGTTACTGCACCAATACAGAGCAGAGAAAGGACATGCAAGAACTGATTGAGGAGTTCAGAAACGTAATGACAGAGATCCATGTTAAAATTAGGGCTACAAGTTCATCTCAAAGTTGCTTCATGTTCCTGTCACTATAATTTTCAATATTTTTAAAGTGTATACAGTTCATCCAACTGTGGTTAAGGTTCCCGGATGTGAGCCAAAGACGAAATGCAACCCTAAATAAAAAAAAAAAAATAAAAAAAAAAAAGACTATTTAAGATTTATTTCAACACAAGTATGTTGAAGCAAATCGCTTACTCATCACTCTTATTTTTTTTTTTTGCATTTGAACCTTAAAGCTGCAATATGTAACTTTGACAAAATATTTTTTCACATAGCTGTTGAAACTGTCAATGTTGTGACAGTATGGTATGACTAAGATAATCTATGAAACAAATCTAGTTCCTCTGCTTTCCCCCAGTGCTAACAAGAAACAACCAATCAGAGCCAGGAGGAAGTTCTTAGTGCTGTCAATCATTCTGTTATACTACAACCTTTTTCTGATAAGAGAGCCTGCCAGGAATGCTCAGGCATCGCCAGCGATGACGGCACATGAATGATTTTTCCTGGAAGAGTGAATTATTTCTCCACCATTACATACACACAGATATAACTCAGAACCAGTTATTTGAAAAACTCGTGATCTTTTGGAATTTTTTATACACAATAAATTATTCAAAACACAGAAAATATGCAGTGAGCTTGTAACTATGCAGAACACCCAATTCAGTTCCTCAAAGCTAAGTAACAAAAGAACAGAAACAGTTACCTTCTCCGACAAATTTCAATTTCAGCCAAAACATTTAAATGCTAGGGTCAAAATTTGGTGTCGAAAACAGGGAAGCATGGATTGATGCTACCTTACGACAACTGTTTAAGTTGTTCATGATTAATGGTGTGACAAATATTTGCTTGATACAATTTGGAACTTGTGTCTGGTGAGTAATTATTAAATAGTCTACCTGCTTTACCAGGGAATGACTGCAAGATTTCTGTACTCCAATGTCCTCCACAATTTTCAGGTCTCAATCCAATACAGCACTTTTGGGAAGTGATGTAACAGAAAATTTGAATTATGGATGTGCACCTCACAAAATGATCTTTCATCGTTCAGAATGACCTTAGGTCATGAAAGGACAAAATGACCTTTCATCACTGATCGTGATGTAAGGTCATTACAGATCAAAACCTCAGGAATATTTCCAATTCTTTGTTTGAACTATGTCATGAAGAATTAAAGCAGTTATAAAGAAAAAGAAGTGGTCTAACTAGGTACCACCAATGTGTACCTCACTAAGTGGCCGGTGGATATTCTGTAGACAATGGCTGAGTAACTTCAAGGTAATATTAAACTATTTCCTATTTATTTAGTTATTTTGTGAAGTTGCAAAATGACTTACTGATGTTAAAAGTAGCCATCCAGATTTTAGAGCTCATGGACAATGAATGATAAAAATGATTATGATGTTTTCTAATAATACATTATTAGAAAACTTCAGTTAACTCAAGAAATTCCAAAGCTAACAAATGAACAATAAGCTCACCTGTGAAATATCCATGTTTTGTTCAATAAATGTTCTTTATTTGGATATTTACCTGTCTCCATTTATGCTTAATATTGTCTGATAATTAGATCTACATTATTTTGACTGAATGATATTGTCATTTAAAATTCACATTGAACTACTGTCCAGCTTGCAAAAGCATCTTTACAAAATAGTAAAAAATAATCTTTTCTCAGCTCTCACCTCGCAGGTCTCTGTTGAAGTCATGCAGTCGGCGCACTTGTAGTTCCAACTTGCTCCTCATAGTTTTCTCCAATGCTTCTCTCTTAGAGGAAGACTTGGCAAGGTTTTCATAGGCCTCCGACACTGTATCTCTGTTTCCAACTACCCAAAAACAAAGCATACATTAAGTGACTGATTCATTGATGTATACCCACTTACTACCAATTATTAGAGCTGTTCATGGCCAGACACGTTATTTTTTAACACCTCTGAGCTACTTTTTCAACTTAATGGTATGATGTAGTGATAAAAGTTAGGTTGCATTAGAGGTGTCCAAGTCCAGTCCTCAAGTGCTACCATCCTGCAACTTCTAGAGCTCTGCTCCAACATACCAGCAGTCATTAAGCTCTGCAGA
>NW_026562783.1:0-13657 GCF_027474105.1 Poeciliopsis prolifica
GGCCACCCTGCAACCGTTTAAAGAGACAGAACACATGAATTCCTGTAAACGGCGCAAGAGAAGACGTTAAAATCCACCAGACATTTTGAGGAACCTTTGTCCGAGATTTTTTTCATCATGTCAGCTGATGTATAAGCAAAAAACAAGATAATATAAGCTGAAATAGGGAAATCTACAAAACAGCAGAAGTTGTTTTCTGAAAATAGTGGCTTGTTTTTATTAAATAAATAGAAATGTGATGAAGAAAAGGTGGAACGTGACAACATTCTTCAGCTCCTCCTGCATAGTTGAGCTGCAGGATGACCAGTTCAGACAAATCAATACTTTATGGTCGATGTTTGCATGCAGGAAGTGGGGCAGACAGCAGGGGAGAAGACCTGCTGCACTGCGTCTATTATGGATGGATTTCTAAGCTTTAAAGTTCGTCAGGGGAAAGAGACTGAAACCCAACTGTTAATTTTTATTTTTTATTTTGAAGATCTGTGATCAAAAATCAGCTCATCTAGAACATAAAAATTAAGACAGGTTAACTTTAAAGATCTTTACATTCATTTACTTTGCCAAATTAGGTCAAATGTCGTAATTTGTTTGTTTTTAGTATAAAAATAAACAAATCCAACTTTTACATAAATATCGAGTGTTGCGTGTGCAGTCCATAGTCGAGGTCAGAGTTAAATAAATGCTCCAGAGCAATGGCACTGTGATCTTTAAGTGTCAGGGAATCAATATATAAAAATAACAGTGCTAAACCTGGTAAGGTATGATGACAATGTATTAAGTCCAAAGGCTTCTGAAAATTTAAGAATCAGATAAGTCTAAATGTTTAGATGTGGTATGCTGCAGTTAATGTTTTATAACTTCAATGGTTTTATTGTTAAAACCATTGATAAAAGTTGAACTAACTTGAGAGAAAAAATTTGCACCCATCTGGATTTTAATGACTGTTGATGAATAGCGCTTTTCTCTGTCATTCCATTCGTTTATTTGGGTCAATTCACAACTTTACAGAAAACAACTAAAGCAAATCATATTCTGTTATATATCAATCAGTGCAATAAAACTATTATATTAACAAATTCAAGTCTAATTACACTGAAAAACCCTTTAATCCTGGATGCTAGTTCATTAAAGTTAGCGTAGTCTTCTTTCAAACATACTCAAGTAGCAAAAACAAAATTACAGTTTACATGCAACAATTGTCCTTAAATATGAGAAAACTCACCTTGTAAAGATGCACCCACATAAATAGTTATTCAGAGACTGTATGTTGTGAGTAAGGGGAGTAGGTTTGATTCATATTTACCAAGTATTTATACATGATTTTGGCCAAAACAGTTATTATAGAACAAAAACAAACACTATTTATTCACCATGACGTTCATTAGCCATGTTATAGTAATCTCATGCAAAATACAGAATACTTTTGGTACATTCAGTTTCTCTAGAAGGTTTTCTTAGTTGCAGCTGTAAAATCAATCAAAACCATATTTAATCACTGCCAGTGGGAAGACTGTTTTTAATTTCTCAAGACTTTATGAGACAGAAAATTGTGATTCCCCATGGTCCATTAAGCCGGTATAACATGAATTAAGCACTGAGCGCCAATTTAAGGTAGCTTAAGGTGGAAAAGGCTAATCAGAGGGTGGATGACTTTTTTTTTGTTTAACAAGCATTTATTGTATTTCCTTCTATCAGTTTAAAAATCTCAACATACTAAAATAACAAAGTTTTAGTTACATATGCATAACTTTCTACAAACCCTAAAGAGCACATGGTTCCATCTTCAAAATTCAAACTAAAGCTAAAAAGAAAAGGTGACACTACAGCTGTTACTGTTGAGAAAGACGCCCCGGGTCTTTGTGTAATGGATTTTTGGTGTAATGATATAAAGTACTCTGACCTTGAGTACTCATTTCATCAGATTATCTGAAAAGCACTTTGCTATTCATATTCAACAGCTTCTCCCACTGGGGCATGAGTGAGACATCAGTTCACTGATTCATATCACATGAATGTAGAGCAGTGAAACCACGACGTAATTCGTAGGGTGTCTGAATGGTACACAAAAGAAAGGCAGAGTGATCAACAGGGTAACAGAATTGATAACCAAAACGAAGCAAAAAGAACTGTGAGAAAAAACAAGTATCTACATACAGTGAGGAAAATGCTGAAGGGGGAAACTAGCAACCAGCTACAATCAGTCATGTCCTGTCAGTTCTTCAAGTAAAGCAAGAAGGTTGAAGTCACTAATATCAAGAAAAGAAAGCTCCTCAGAATGCACAATTCGTTCCACCCAAAGTCCAGCAACCTAAGACCGTGGGCAATCGGGAGGATTGATGGGTTTTATGTCTCAGGCAGCAAAACACACCGTAGAAGTGGTCGAAGAGGAGAACCATCATGAAAGGATTAGACTTGATTTGTCACTGAGAGGCTGCTAAAATGACCTACATGGAAATCACACTCAATGGAAGAGGAACCTGGACAAGACATGGGCATTAATCATTGTCAGACAAGAGTAAAAGAGACCTAGCTGTATCACATCAGAAAAGACCAAGATGCACCCTGGAAACATTTCAGTACAGGTTGAACAATGCAGACTGACAAAGGTATGTACAGAACTACACCTTCAGAATGTTGCAAAAGCATGAAACTATGATATGTATGTTAAGATATAATATGTACATAGCTCTCATATCTATATTTGTACAAAACATTTTATTTTATAGCACGTCACTATTATTCTCTGTTTATACACCATATCTGTGTACACCTGTTTATAAATATATATATCCTGTATAGCACTTCTGGATAGATGCAAACTACATTTCATTGCTTTGTACATGTGACAGTGCAATGACAATAAAGTCGAATTCTATTCTGTTCTATTATTGTTGAACATTGTGTCAATAACTTATATTGTAATTACCTCTAATTTTCTCATTCTTTCCATTTTTTGCCATCATCATAAAGCCTCTATCACGCGCCTGGATCTTCATCAATACAATCTAGACCAAAAAGCAATGAGAATTTGTCCAATTAACCAGAAATGCTTTTCTCAAACTGAACTTGAATGGTATTGGAAATATCATAGCCTACCGTCTACTGCAACCAAGAAGTACTTACTAAACGCAGTATTTGACATGATAAGATTGTGATGATAATTGCAGCTTGGTTTTACTCTGCTGCTCTACTCAGAACTCTGTAAACCAGAATACAAAGGACATATTACCAAAAGGTGAAGGAGGGCTAGAATCCTACCACCCAACCAGAACCAAACTGCTGATGAGAAACCAACAGATCAAAGACAAACTGACTGTAGAGATTGACCTGAAAAGCAATCACTGCACCCAGAAGAAACACAAGAGGCTTACAAATACCTCAAGATCAAAGATCCTACAACAAAGTTGTAAAAAATCAAGGCCTCAGTGGTGCCAGCGGTCATTGCAGCAGGCAGGGCTGTGATCTACTAAGGGGAAAGTAAATCCACCAGATAACCGGAAGAACACCAAATATGTTACAGTCGTACAAACAGCTAAGATATTATGAAAACCTTTATGAAGTAGTGATAGGATGCAAAAAATAAAGGTTTTGGAAAAAATTATGTCATTTCTTGTTCATAAAACTGCAATATTTTGCAAAGTGACCATGCTTTTTCCAATTTAAATAAACTGGTTGACAATTACATCAATATGCTGACATGTCTGAGAGGTTGAGAATTCAGACTGGACAAACCCTTGTTGTGAGCGCTTCAAAGACTATCAAGGACATCAATATGTCCTTTTATAACAGTTTTAAGAAATAAAAGTATGAAGAAATTATCACTCTTCATGGATTGAAGCAAAAAGCAAATGCAGAAGCGCTAAAAACATTTTCTTCTCAAATGTTTGTCAAACTGTTTCACCTCAAAACTAAACAGGTTTTACGTCGGATCCAAATAAATATGGAATGACATTTCGCCAACACAACAACAACAACAACAACAACATAATCATAATAATAATAATAATAATAATATAATAATAATAATAATAATAATAATAATAATAATAATAATAATAATAATAACAACTTTCATGTTTCTAAGTGTAAATACTACACCTTATTCTCAAATTTACATACTCAGATACAGGTAAATACACCACTTTGAGTATGTAAATTTGATAGTAAGGTTGTATTTACCTTTGCTAAATTAAACTTTAAATGCAAAAAATAAGTCTATGTAGGTGAGGTAAATGTAAAGGTAATTTTATTTATGTAGCATTTTCAGCAACAAGGCAATACAAAGTGCTTTACAGGAATTAAAAGAGCGTAGGAGTGAATATAACAAAAAACAAATATACTGCCTGGATTGAAGAAAATACATCTTAGGTGTGTGGGTACCCAATTTAATATCCTTGTGTATTTCAGTCCAAACTCTCATAATAATGTATTTTGACAGATCAGACTTGCTTAATGTTACACAAGCCGCCCAGTAAATTGCAATCTCAAATTATCTTACCATATTCAGACACTTCTCACATCTCTTGCCTTTCACCAGCATACAGATAAACATGTAATTGAAGCATGAAACAAATATTAAAGGGCCTGACAGCTGTGCAACAGACTATACATGTATAAAATAATTTACCTCAATAATCCCGAAGACTTGTCCCTGTAATCCGCTGATAGAGCGGACCAGAACAGAGAAAATGCTGCTAATTTAAATAGCCAGTTATGAAGCAAAGGTACAGGGACATAGAGTTTCTTACAATGCTTGAGGATTGTTTAATATTCAGTATAAGTGGGACGACATATTTCCTGATGTCAGTGCTGATGATATATATTCTCCCTAGATAAGTTATTGATAAGTCATTATGATGTGGGTATTTATAGTATTCCTTTTTAGGACCTGTTGGAGATGGGAGTCAGGGCTGTCTGGCACAAAAAAAAAAAAAAAAAAACAGACTTACCCTAATTAAATAGCTGTGAAGAGACAAAACAAAGTGAGACAACTGCGATTCTCTCCCTACAACAGAGCTGCTTGTTCATTTCAGTAAAGAGAAGGGGTTTGAAATAGAAAATTCAAACCTCGTGTGTGGATGAAATATTAATGAACTGCTAATGCGTTAGTTATTAATGATGTGTATGTGTGTTTGCATTTGTTGTATTCAATCAGAAGGAGGTGAAGTAATAAAGAAAATTCGAAGAAAGATGACCAAGAAAAAGACGGTGATCTGATGTGACTAATGGGTTTTCTGATTATACTGAATTACAAAAATTAAATGCTGGGGACACATAAAGTATCCAGAAGAGCAGGCAAATTTTGAAATGTTATATTCCATAAATACATCAAGGCCAGTGGTTTCAAACAGTGGCTTCAAGAACTGTTCATAGTACTTAGACGAACTTTAATGCCACTCACTGAAAGGTTAATCTATTCTGGAAAGAGAACCCAATTGGTTATTTTAGATTCACTCAGATGTTGAGTTAAGAATAACATTAAGGTTACACAAATTTCTACAACACAATAACATTAATTCCAGTCAAAACCAACTGAGAAAGAGGTTCAGCGAGGTAAAATAATAAAACACAAGTAGATGAAAGTGAACAAGTAAGTGCTGTTTCTGCCAATCCAGGATTATGTTCAACTCTGAAGTCAGAACCTGGCCCTGAAAATGAAATATTTGCTAATTATTGAAGAGGCTCATTACTATTAGCCGTAATAGTAATGAGCCTCAGAGGGAACTACAGTGCAGTTCTCTGTATTAAATACAATTCAATGCTGTAGCATTTATTATTATTATTTTTTTTTTTGTATTTGAACAGCTAATAAGATATAAGATGATTTGTTAGCAAGAACACAAAGATCCTGATTCTGGGATCCTTCTTTCAAAAATATCCTGTAACATCATCCAATTTGTACTACATCAGTATTCTACAGCAAGATCATTCTCAATGTGTCACTTTTAACAATATTGGACCGTGGCATCGTTTCCTATGGTTGTCTTTGTGTCGTAAGACTGTCAGTCGACAGAAACTACTTAATGAGCTATGAGACTATTCACATCACCACATCAACTTCCAAAGTCAGATTTACATAAATGCATGTGATCTCTGTCATCTCACAATACCTCCCTGTTTAGCCCTGATGAACAGCTGCAGAGTTCCTACATCTTTTCCATCATGACAGGAAATGACTCTCTGGGAGGCATTTAACCCCGAGACCTCACTGACTCTCCAAGGGTCACAAAGTAGCACACTCCATTATGGGGTTTTGTTGTTCTTTAATACCTCAAGAGTGAGGTCAGATCTGTGAGCCACCTCTTGGTCTTTCAAAAGGTTAAGAAGCTACATGAGGTAGAAGAACAAAGTACTTTTTTGTTGAAAAAGCCATATTCACAGTTTTGACATACCATTATCAAGTCTATTAATTAATGGCAATTTTAGTACTTCAAAGAGCTTTCCACATGTCCAAACAATCTGAACCTGCTGTATTTCACCGTTGGAATGGTGAAAAACCAGGTGTATGGTCCATGAGATTCAGCTTTGGACTCCTGTTAATGGGACATGTTGTGGAAAACCCAAAAGAAAGAGACAACCTCCATCCTACCACCACTTGTGAACAGGACTCCACAATGCTAAAACTCTTCTGCTTGAGGAAGAAATTGCCCCCCAACCCCAAGGAACTAATCCCACAGGGTTGGTCCCAATCCGCCAAATGAGAACCATGAGCTCAGATATATAGGAGCTGACAGCCACTTCTCAGCCCGCTTCAAACCACCAGTTTTATGAGCAAAGGACAGCCCCCTAAAATGAACCACAGCATTGTTCCAACTGAACAGCCACAATGTGCTCAGAGGGGGACAGTCACAAAGCCTTTTCCAGATCCATTAAACACAATTTGACCACAATGCTCTCAGAAACTCTGCAAGTTAATCATGTGTTTTTAATGTAACTCATTTATTGATAAAAAAGGTTTTTGATTTTAGTGCAAACCCAAAGCATGATCAATACACCTCTGTGCATAACAACTATGGAGGTATTCTTTATATTACATTTTTTTCTTTGCATAGATGCCAATATAAGTTGGACAAATAGTCCAAATAGTTTGACTAGAGATTGGGATTAAGTAATAATATTATTTCAAAGTGACTGAGCTGTAGCTCTAAAGTTTTATACTTCCGTGGACGTTATCAGATCCTTGTATCTACTCAAAGCCCCAGATTCTCGTCTCTGAGTTGCTTTGGAAATTCAGTACAGGAATGTTTTTATTCTACAAACTTGTGCATACCATTACAAACATCAATATTTAAACTGGGCTGCTACTAACTGGAAACATCTGACTCCTCTAATCAGAATAATAGCTAATTTGAAAAACATTACGCACAATCAACCAGCCTAATTGATTTT
The DNA here is from genome assembly GCF_027474105.1 of Poeciliopsis prolifica. Taxonomy (NCBI): domain Eukaryota; kingdom Metazoa; phylum Chordata; class Actinopteri; order Cyprinodontiformes; family Poeciliidae; genus Poeciliopsis; species Poeciliopsis prolifica. The sequence continues at coordinate 7,390 of NW_026562783.1, forward strand.
GAATAACTGAAAAGTGCTGACAGGTGCAGTTCTGGTTCTTCTGCTTTCCATTGTGCACTTTTGAAACAATTCCTGTCAAATTTCATATCATGACAACATATGTCACAATTTTATATGTCAATATTGAAACAAATTAAACATTACGATGTGGGATGTTGGAGCTCAGAATGAGGATAAGAACAAAAGAAAATCAGACAAACTTCAAGCAAAAAAAGATCCCATATTGATTTTTGACTAGTAGGTGCTTAGACTACACAAAAATCTTAATCTCATATTTTATTTAACACAATCTAACTAAAAGACATACCGGCTGAGCACTTACATCTATCTTATAGATGTAAATGCCTCACATCAAGCAACCTTAGATGCTGCTCTCCACTGAGAGCATTTCTTTCAAGCAGCTTCTATCATAACATCCATGAGCCTTGCAGCAGATTCAAAAATGCTGTCATCATTTAAGGCAGCTGAGAACTTCCTGTATTATATCACCAGCGAATACCCCAGGAGACAGTTTACTCTGTGTACCACACTGAGATGATGGAGGATCCAAGGAACGAAAGCCTCGTCAAGTGTGTTTGACTGAGAAGCTCTTGAAAGCAATCCGATGGTATGAAATGTAAACAGTTTAATGAAGAAGTGAAGGATTTAATCTCATTTGTACAAGTAGATAAGTTCAAAGACGGAGAGTGGCAGGGGGAAGAAAGTGAGAGAAATTGGGGATGACATGCAGCCAGAATGACAAATTTAATGGAAGAGAAAAATTGAGGCAGGAATGTCAGATGGAAGCAGCGCAAGAATCAGTCTGGGCCTTTTTCTTGAAGTTTGGCATTAAAAATCACTGACGCGCATTAAATCATTTATCACTGATCCTTGTCTTGTTTATCATTTTAATTACTTTTCTTGTGTACCGGTCTTCTGACAGAAAGGAAATGGATGGGGTTTTGTATCAGTCTGCATTTGGGTCAACAGCTGCTGCCAGTGCAACTGGATCAGTGAGACAGTTATAGTTTAAACCATGATGACTATCGATCTGGTCACTAAGTCTTACTTTCAAGGGCAAGCAACCAAACTGAACTCACTGCCTGAACTTGCTGTTGCCTAAAAAAAAAGAAAAATCTGGATGAGTTTATCTCAGGTCTCAATGTTCTTTTCTTAAAAACAGATCAACTTTCTGACTCACTTTACAATTACAGAGAAATGTGTTTTTTGTTTTTTTTTACAGAATAAATAAAGCGGTTGAGGTTGATTTCAAGCTAATTAAAGACTTGAGAATTTCTAATGTACCAGAAAAAGAATAAAAAAAAAAATTAATTAATTTAAAAAAAGTGAGAGTTTCAAGATTATGTCAAACCATGTTTAAATTCATAGCAAAAAGATAGCACATGACGTTTTCTCTGGTTGTATGGAGCTTAAAGTAATGCTCCACTGCACCCACCTGCTACTTCAAGCCATCAGTCAACTGTGCATGATGACTGTAAAAGACAAAAACTCCAAACCTTTCTCCATTTGCGCAATAGAAAGGCATTTTCTGTTATTTCTTTAGGCTAGTGTCCCTGCTCCTCCACTGGATGGTGTGAATTACCATCAGCTGGAACAGCAAGATCAAATTACAAACGTTTTGGCCTGCTGTTTGATTTTTTTTTTTTCCAGTGGTGGAAAATGGAGCTACCACAGGAGCACAAATTATTACTTGTTGGATGTTGGTGGTTTGAAATTAAACTTTTTTAAAAGAAACACTAAAGAAAAAGGGCATACCATTTCCTAGGATTTCCTGTAGCTTCCAAAAAAAATATACCCAGCTACCATCAATGCTGCTTCACAAACTACAAACATTCAGCAACCTATGTATTATCTGCTATTTTAGAAACACTAAAAATGATCCCATCTTCAACATATCTTCCGTTAAATGGTTATTAAAATCAGTAATTGTCAAGCAAGTGTGTTCTCTGTCTCTCATTATGTGAATCTATGAATCAAAATCAAGGCATGGTGTTTGGTTGATGTAACCTCAAAAATAAAAACGATGCAGAAAACAGCATGGATGAGGTCTCCTTAAAATAGTGCAGTAACATTATAAAATTATAACCTAAAATGCCTTCCCTTTAACAAAAAAACGCTAATGTTCATGACAGATAGATGAAACAAATTGTTTTACACATTTTTCAAAGTTTTCTCTTGAGTTTTGACACAGTGTTCTTACTACTACAATAAATATTACAAACATTTCTGTCCACAAAACAATGATTTTAGCTACACTCAGAACTGCAGCATAATTCTTGTTTTAGTACAATTGTTTTGAAAATCTCTGGATTAATATTTGCAAAACATAGGGATGCAGGGTACAATGAATTGTTATGTAATTAGATCAACCTCTTCTACTTTACATGCTTTGTAATAAAGCATTTACAAAGTGTCTATGTTGGATAAGGCACATAACACCACCTCTGCCTAAAATGTATGACAAAGCCTCCTTAAGAAGTGGGTGTGAAAAAGCATACACATAAGCATTAGTAGGAGTGCATGCGTTTTCTCTTCCCAAGCATTTTCCTTGCAATAGTTTTATATCTTGGATATGTATTTTTTTTAGAACATGTAGTTTTTAGCCTTAATTTAATCCTTTAAATCAATTACAAACAGATAGAGATAATAACAAAAGATAAAACTCATTAATATGAGCCGATGTGTTCAGTGAAACGAACTGAAGTTTAATTTGGTTATTTTTCAACATTTTGTTAGTAAATCTGCCTAATCTAATCTACACTAAGAGTGAGTTACAATTTTATCTTTTTTTTCAATAATTGCAAGCATGCAGTGAACAGAAAACATAATTTAATGAAGTAATAATGTCAAAATTGGAATTCCATGATGTTCCGCTGAACTGTTTTACAAGCAGATGGCACATGAACCATCCACTTCAGAACCCATCACTCTATTTTTTTGTGCAGACACAATGTGCATATAGTGTGACACAAGCCTGCCTCGTTGACAGAATGTAATACATTTTCATGGACTTGCCTATTCGAACACCCAATTTTCCATGCTGGTGAATCTGTGAGTGCTTGGATCCTGGACACTTTGGAAGAAAATCAGTCCTAGTTTGCCTGTTTGGACATGTGTGGACCAGGATTTTAAAATGTGCATGTAATCCTTGACTTAGAAACAGCTTTTGTCTGCAAAGAGGTGAGACTGAAATTCCTGTCTATTCCCACAGGAAGCAACAAGAAAGGTGAAGAGAAAGAGGTTTAGGTGAAAAGAAGAAGACATGTCAGAGAAGAGAAAATTTCAACAAAAATTGATACAAGGGAGATAAAATAAACTGGTAGACAAAAAAAAGTAAAAGTAAGTAAAATGTGGATGAGAGATGGCCAGAAGAGAAGGATTTTGTGCAGTATCATGAAATGTTTGACTGAGAAGTGAACAAATGAAAGACACAAAGGAATCGAATATTAAATTGCATGAGTCAAACAAACTGATGGCGTCAATAAAAACTATACTGGATTTGATTTAACAGTGACTGCACTCAGGGGAAAACCCCCAAAAACCCTTCTTTGAAGGTCTTCTCTCTATGGGTGGTAATGTGGTATGGTGCTGAGGGAAAAAAGACTCAAAGAGACAGGAACAGAAGGGTTGAATAAAACTCAGTCAGGGTCTGTTGATGATGAGGATAATAGAGGGGGCTGTGACGTTACACATACAAACAAGCACAACAGCTCTTAACTATTAGTGTCAGGCCTCAAGGCGTTTTTTCTGAGTACCAACTCATAAATGTTTTATGGACAGAATGTCCAACTATAAATCTTCATTTTATGAAAGAACCAATACTGAGACTCTCCTTCATGGTGTTGAGCTCTTCTTCTAGAGAGAAAGAGCAGCTAAGTGAAAAACTGCTAAAATCTTTGATGATGTAAATATGAGAAACTGCTTTTTAAAAAGAGAAAAAGAAAACAAAGCAGTTGTTTTTTGTTGAGAAATTGTTTGACAACGCTGTTTTCTGAAATACAGTTATCGGTTGTCACTATGCTTATCTTCCTGCACCCACTTTTCTGTGAAAAATAAAAATGCTGGATTGATGAAGTGACAGACAGGCTGACTCGGGAATAAGAAGTTTCTTTATTTTTAAATGGCAAAACCTTAAAAAAAAGAAACAGAAATTGGAAGAGAGGAAGGGAGGTTCAGCAGACCTGTGTATATTTTCACTTCAATCACTTATTTATTTACTTTCCTGTGGAACTTAACTTCCAATTATTCACTGAAAATATGCCTATTCAAGATTTTTCCATAGAACATATGTAAAATATTCAAAACAAAAATACAACTTGGGAGGCTACTATGCTAATTACCAACATTTCAAGTTTAAGCTTGATGTGGAGCCAGCCACAAACCAATACAATGTTTAACTTCAATCCAGCTTACTTCCTCCATCATCACAGAAGTTTTAAGTGTCTTTCTTGGTTTGAAATATCAAAGGAGTCACAATGAATATTGTCAGTACAGGTACATGTACCATGTACCTTTCCTGTCATACACATGTACATTTTAGTTGTCTGAACTGCAGCTGTGTCAATCACCCTCACTGTTTGTTTGAAAGAGCAAGTAAAAGAGAGGAATGAAAGTTCTTAAAAGGAAAACACGATGCTTTCTTTATATTGCCTTATGCAGTCGAGTTGTTTCCTTCATCCAATTACAGATGTGCCACTGCTGCCCTCTGGATTGGCTTGTTTACTTGCACAGGCGCAGATCATACATCCAAACTGACAGAGTGAAGATGTCTTTCTGGTGTGTTAAAGTTAAAGTGCTATTTTTGCCAAGATGCAGTCAGCATGAGAATGCTCAGTAAGGGGCCTGATGTCGCTGCTCATTCCTAATGATGGTTTTGTGTATAGAAGCCTGAGGACCTATTAAAGTGTCTAGTCAGAGCTGACATAGGGTTTTGTAGGTTGCGTTTTTTAAATCTTTGCAGCAGATCTGTGACTAGGGAGATATGTTGGTCTAAAAATCCAGAAGAACATTATGCTTTTGAGCATCTTTGATTCAACTTAATGCGTTAGTCACAGCTGCTAAAAATAATTTAAAAATATTTCTAAATAGGAAAAACTGAAACTTTAAGTCATTTGTGGCAAAATGACAAAATGTCACTCTTTATCATAGTAAAATATTGTGGTTTTAAAGCAGCCCATTTTCTAACATTACAAAGATTTATGCATGCTGAACCTTTGATTATGTTTGATTTGAAGGAAAAAAAAAAGATGAGTCAGCGCCCCTTTACTAAAAACATCTATACACATAATTGTATTGTTTACAAGAAGCAAGCATTCCAATAAAAATGCTAACCACTTCTAGCAAAGAAAACACCACAATGAAAGGAAGTTGCGTAAGGCCTGCGTATTCCAGCAAAATTAATTTTACATTGCCATGTTGGATTGCATGGTGGATGGCAGGCTTCCAGTAGTGGTTTCAAGTCGCATTATATGCATCTTTGGCGATATTATTATTTTATGGCTGAATCTGAATAGTTGAATCTCATGGAAGATTCAGCTACACAAATGTTGTACAAACTCTTGTGAAATACAAGCAGCGGACATGCGAAGGATTAAACTTCGCTGCTTTGCAGATTTTAATCAAGTCCTTGCCTCGTCATTGGCAAGGTGAATCTAATCTGCTGCATGTGTAGTCAAACTTGGCTCAGTGGAGCCAAATTCTCCCAAATAGATATAAGGTTAGATGAATGATAAAACAATATGCAAGCAAGATGAAACAACCAAGCATACATATTATCAATTGACAAAAAAAATGCCACATTCAAGCACATCTAAATAAGTAAGATATTGAAGATGTATGTGTGCAACTAAAACAAGCATGAAAAATAACTTTTTGTGTCAGGATGTTTATTACACGTTAAATATATTCATCATCAAAACTACAAATTGTCACAAACACAAGTGATAGTTGTGATCTTAACCAGACAGGAAGTAATTATGGGGCTTCTCCGCTTCATACTTTTGCAGGTTCAATAATTTTGTATCTTGTTTTTTTGAAGTATCAAAACGATCCATCTGCAGCGAATCATTTCGTACAGACCATGCATCAATTCCTATCTATGTTTATGACTTTCTGTGCCGACTTTGACAACCAATAATTTACAGGCTCCTATATGACTCAGATAAACTAGCAGCAGGGGGATGGTCATCATTATTTTGGCTTTTTCAAGGTCCATCCTCTGTCATGTCTCATTAGAGTCAAATGCCCAAAACTGGCTCTCAAACCACAA
>NW_026562784.1:0-13314 GCF_027474105.1 Poeciliopsis prolifica
TCGAGGCGCTCAATAATGAGCTGGAGGAAACCAGAGTGACAATTGAATCACTGAAACAACAGTGCAGAGACTTAAGCAAGGAAAACCAAAGACTGGAGTCAAATAACATTTCAATCAGAAGGAGGGCAGAGAATGCTTTGAGGGAAAAAAATAGAGATCGCCAGTGGTTAGAGAATGAAAATAATGAATTAAATAAAGACTGGTGACATTGAAAATTAAATTAGACAGGCTAAAGTCAAGGTCAGCACATGCCCAGGATGCAAAGACAAATGAGGACATGGCAGTAAAGATGGTGGATGAGCCCAAGCCAACAGTGTTTCAGAGAGTTGGGCGTGTTTTTGTTCAGATGTACCAGGAGGGTACACTACGATATTGGGTACCATCATGGATTTTTTAAAAGTGCTGCAAATCTGCCATTCAGACAGAAACACGCCCAACTCTCTGAAGCACTGTTGGATCTCTTCAAGAGAGAAGGTCTGGGTTGAAGGATGGAAGAGTTTTGGAGAGGAGGCTCCGTCTGATAGTGGATCCTCGGATTGTGGAAGAGCAGTGTGGTTTTCGTCCTGGTCGTGGAACAATGGCAGTTAGTCGGACTCGTTCCCTGTGAGAGTTGGACTCCACCAGGGCTGCCCTCAGTGATTCTGTTCATCACTTCATGGACAGAATTTCTAGGGGCAGTCAAGGTGTTGAGGAGATCCGTTCTGGTGGACTTAGGATCGCATCTCTGCTTTTTGTGGATGATGTGATCCTATTGGCTCCATCGGGACGTGATCAGCAGCTCTCGCTGGAGCGGTTCGCAGCCGAGTGTGAAGCGGCCAGGATGAGAATCTGTGCCTCCAAGTCCGAGGTCCTGGTCCCTCACAAGGGTCCCAGGGAGCCCCAGGGAAGACCCAGGACATGCTGGAGGGACCATGTCTCTCAGCTGGCCTGGGAACGACTTCGGGTTCCCCCAGAGGAGCTGCAAGAAGAGGCTGGGGACAGGAAAGACTGGGCCTCCTTTCTGAAGCTGCTTCCCCCGAGATCCGACCCTGGATTAGCAGCAGACAATGGACGGACGGACGGAAGGACAGACGGGCGGAAGGACGGGCGGATGGACGGATCTTTTTCACGTGGGTGTATCCTTTTTCAGTTTGCCATTGTTTTTACATTTTCTACTGCACATATATCAAAGTCGAGTCCTGCAGTCAGACTACAGTGACTTATAAAAATCACTTTGTGTTTCTATTTTATTTTGTAATTAAATTTGTCTTCCTCTCTGCAGCTTGGGGAGCGTCCATGTGGCAGAAACATGGACAGTGGAGGGAGATGTGCATTTTGAGTTCTGCTCCAAACGTCCAATTATTAGAAGCCATTTTGGGCTTTTTCTTTTTTTTTAAGTAGCTTACTGATGTTATGAGTTGCTGTTTTAGGTGTTAAAATACTATTTTTGTTTTCCAGACAATAGAAACACAAAAAGAAGCACAAACTACTAAAGTTTTTTTTGTTACTGTTTTAACTTGATGTTGTTTTATGGTTACTGTAGTAACCATGGTTACTGTGGTAACCATTAAACAATCTCTCCTTCAGTTTAAATTTATAACTGGAAACACAGTGATGATGTAATCATTATAAAATAATCATTATAAAATAATCATTATAAAATAATCATTATAAAATAATCATTAGAAAATAATCATTAGAAAATAATCATTATAAAATAATCATTATAAAATAATCATTAGAAAATAATTATAGAATGATTATAAAATAATCATTAGAAAATAATCATTATAAAATAATCATTAGAAAATAATCATTAGAAAATAATCATTAGAAAATAATCATTAGAAAATAATCATTAGAAAATAATCATTATAAAATAATCATTAGAAAATAATCATTAGAAAATAATCATTAGAAAATAATCATTATAAAATAATCATAAGATAATCATTAGAAAATAATCATATTGATCTTTGATAAAACTACTAAGTTTTGTCAAAGATCAATATGATTTTTTCTGCATTGTTGTTGTTAGCAGCTGCTGAAAACAACAACAACGCAACAATAGTTACAGTAAATAACTATTTACTGTTAAATATTTACTTATTTAGTTATTTAACAGTAAATTACTATTAACTATTTACCAGTAAATAACTATTTACTGTTATTTACTATTATAACAGTAAATAGTTAATAACTATTTACTGTTAATAACTATTTACAGTAAATAGTAAATATTTACTGTAAATAGTAAATAGTTATTTACTATTTACTTGCAGTAAATAGTAAATAACTATTTACTGTTAAATAAATAACAGTAAATATTTAAATAACAGTAAATAACAGATATTTACTGTTAAATAGTTAATAACTATTTAATTATTAATTTAAATAGTTAATAACTATTTAACAGTAAATATCTGTATATAAATCCCAGAATAACTGAAACCATGATAATTAGGAGAACTGCTGCAGTCAAAGCAGAAGGAAGAGTCACTGCTGCAGACTGGCTCCAAACTTCATCTGCTGGATTATTATCAGGAGTTGATTCTATTGGAAATAATACAAACATTGTTAGAGAATATATGGTTCATATGAGTTTGACATAACATTTATATAGATCCACTCACCATTAACTGTGATTCTGAGATTGAGAAAATATGCTGAATCAAGATTTGAACACTGACAGGAGTAGTTCCCGCTATCAGCTGCTGTTAAACTGGTCTGGTGCAGAAACAGTTTGATTCCTGCACTGTAACAAAATTGCCCAGTATTTTTACAGTATAATGCTGGCAGCAGGGTTGCCAGCATTATACTGTTAATTATACAGTACCCTTCCTGTAATCAACTTTACAGTATATTACCGTCACAAAAGAAATCTTTTGATTACAGCACATTGCTATTTTTATCAGATTTACAGTAGACTACTGGCAGCAGTGTTGAATCACATACAGCTTACTACTGTAAATTTCCAATATAAAATAGAAACATGAAAAAAACACTTAAAAAATGTAAGTTCCATTATGTCAAACATTTATTTGGGAAAAAAAGAACAACTCAAACATTGACTCATACACAGTCTTTAGTGGGCCACATAGTAAAGAAGGTTTTGAAACAATGTATGTGTGCCTTAAACCTAAACCTTTTCTACAAGAATGTTGAGGGTAAACTGTCCAAAGTAAGTCATATTCTGGAAAAACAGTAAGAAAATCACCATCTATTTTGTGAAATAAATTTTTTAACTGATTTAAAGAGTATTTGAATAAAGCATGAATTGCGGCCTTTTGATTAGTCTGAAATAAAATAAGTATGAAATAAATAATGGAAATAATGCATTGTACAACTCAGCACACTACTTTTTCAATACAAAATACTACTTCTTGTGGAAGTGAGGAACGATATGATGCAACATAAACATTTAACTTTCAATCTAAAGCATAGAAAAACATTGCAAATTTTAGTTTGATAAAAATTTAAATGAAACATTTAGACTTGAATTTCCTTTAGGGCAAAATCAGAGCTCCAACTTCAAATGATAAAACAATGAAACAATATTAGACAACACACTGCCAAGATAAGTTAAACATGGTGCCTGTACAGTCAAAATTACATCTGAAGAACAGAAAGTGGGAGCCTTAACAAAATTTATGCTCTTAATTAAAAGAGATGTCTTCAGATTATGCTGACCTTTAAATAAAAAATAAATCTCTCAAGAACACTCCTGTTCAGGGATAAGTTGCCTTCATGCCTGTAGAGTTTTTTGTTTGTTTGTTTTTACGTGGAGGGGCAACAATATCTATAGCTTGGTTAGAAAGTTCTCACTATGAAATTCCACTCAAAGTCCATGAGGTTTTTCAGCAGAGTTGACGGGGATGACAGTGACCGACTTCTTTTGAAAAGTTTTCCCTGTCCTCTTGGAGATGATCTTGCTGCAGCTGGCCTTGGTCCGGGTTGATATCAAGAAAGCGCCTGAAAATGCAGTAATTTCAGATTAGCATATGATGCTTAAGGAGTCAGGGTTTAATGTATGCTAGGTGAAGACAAACTTTTGAATGTTAAGAGTTAATAAAGAGACACCAGCATAACATTTAAACAGTTTTCTGCCAAGTCAACTCTGTGAAACTCCAAATTCCCAGTTGCTATCCATTCACCAATTTCACTTTAGCAGCTAATCATAGCAATTCAAGTTAAATTACACAAAAGAAAGAAAAAGCTTCCAAACATGTCAATATTTGTAAATATGAATCATCAAAAATAACTTACCTTAGGATTGGCTCATAAAATGCAGGATTCAAATGGATAGTCCTTGTAAAGAAAGTTCTAGAGGTTGCTTCCACATGTCACCACAACATGTCTTCTTCAGAAATACTGCAGCGTTCTGTTTAAAGAGAGCCTCCTTACCGTTGAATCTAACATCATTCCCAAAAGGCAATGCTACTCACAGTATACTACAGTATTTTATTAAAAACAGTAATAATTGCCCAGAATGCATTGTTTTTCACGGTGCAGTACCGTTTTCAATAGAAACAGTATGATACTGTTCAGTTTTGGCCGTTTTTTTACAGCAATTTGTTACAGTGTGGTTTTTAGTGAGAATCTGGAGTCACACTGAGCAGACTGCACTCCTCTCTATTGTTCCTCTCTGTTCTGATTTTACAAATGATCAATATGATGTTTGATGTTTTGTTGGTGCAGATTGGAGTGAAATCTGATTCTTTCCCGATTGTTTTCACAAGAGTCACTGAAAGCAGGAAAGAACAATGAATAAGAAACTGATTGCTGTAATATTGGAATCTTTTAAAAACTAGAACAGATGTAATACATTTCAAAGAATATTCAACATAACGTTACCTTCAGAGTCCAGACATCATGCAAAAAAAGCAGAAGCAGTAAAAGGTTGATTCTCACTGCGTCCATCTGACCTGCTTATCGATGCAACATCTGCTGCTGCTCTGAACAGAGAGTCTCAACTGAAATGATCTGAAATACGCCAGATAAAAAAAATCCCAAGGAATTATGATGGTAAATTTGTTAAACATTTGTAGAATCAGAATTAATTTGACAGCTGTGCAATAATGGCTGTTGAATAAAGAGAATTTTCCTTCTGAGTGTAGGAGCTGTACGGCTCAATTTCAGTCAAGTCCTGCAGAACAAAACATGTTGTAGAATTAGCCTAAAAATCTGCATGTGAAAATAAAATAATGCATCAATTTTTTAAATATAAATTACCTCCTCTCATGACGAATGCATGACTCCATTTGCTTTCTGTGGGGAAATAAATTAATGCAACATTGACTTGTTTGATTGATTTATATTATTACAGATAAGGTACTTTTTTTTTATTTAAATATTGCTTATGTTGATAAGCCTAAGTGTAAATAAAAGAAAAAATATTGCATGTTTCTCACCGATGTGAACGTCTTCTGTAGATAAATCCCAGAATAACAGAAACCTTGATAATTAGGAGAACTGCAGCAGCAAAGCAGAAGGAAGAGTCACTGCTGCAGACTGGCTCCAAACTTCATCTGATGAATTATTAGGATTTGATTCTATTGGAAATAAAACAAACATTGTTAGAGAATATTTGGTTCATATGACTTTGACATAACATTTAAATAGATCCACTCACCATTAACTATGATTCTGAGATTGAGAAAACCCGTTCCATTAAGATTTGAACACTCACAGGAGTAGTTCCCACTATCAGCTGCTGTTAAACTGGTCAGGTGCAGAAACACAGTTTGATTCCTGGGTTTTAATGAGAATCTGGAGTCACACTCATGAACAAAGTCACCTCCATCCTGATACAGCAGATTGCACTGCCTCCATTGTTCCTCTCTGTTCTGATTTTACACACAATCATCATGATGATGTTTGACGTTTCATTGGTGCAGATTGGAGTAAAATCTGATTCTTTTCCGATTGTTTTTACAAGAGGTGCTGCAAACAAAAAAGAACAATTAATGACAAACTGTCTCATCTATGAAGCAGTGGAATTTAAAGTAAGTCAGATCAACAGTTAAAAAGTGAAGGCCCCGATTGATAAAAAACCTCAAAATTAAATTCAAAGCAATTCAATTTTTACGTTACCTGTAGAGTCCAGTTGGCAGCCAAACCACAGTAGTAGCAGTAAAATGCTGAATCTCACTGCATCCATCTAACCTGCTTATTTCATCCAAATCTGCTGCTGCACTGAACCGAGGACGTCTGAACTGTCCTTTAAAACTTTTGGCGACACAAACCACAAACGCTCATCTCTCAAACCAGCACAAAAGGATGTGACTTCTTTTTTTTTTTAAAGGAAATGCACCTGCATGATGACTTCTCTTTGAAACAACAGACCACACAAACAGGAATTATCTCTACACAACTCAAATAAGAGTGAGTCTGATTGAAAGCAAAACAATCAACTATTATCCATGATTATATTTTCCAGTACTCTAACATCTGAGATTAAAGCTTTGTCAGCATTATATGATGCTCGGCAGGATTTCCTGCTTGTTTTTCTGCAACAATGTGGGGTTAGGAGATCTAAATGTCATGTTTGCTTTGTGGTCTTCACACATTTATAATCTTGAATGTGAGCTTCAAAAAGATTAAAGGTCATGCTACAGCTTTATGTAGGTTAGGTCCCTCATTGCTCCTTTGCAACACTTTTACACCAACATATTGGCAACCAGACAGAAAATGCAACAAACATCCAAGAGAGACGAATCTCACTGCAAAGATGCACAGATACAAATGCATTAGAACTGCTGGTTAATACAAAAAGTTAATACATTTGTTCTCCTTTCATTTTAAAATGTTTATAGGTACATATATTTTTCCTTGAATGTTTATCAAAGCTGCAGATGCTATCAGAAATATCACTATTTACTGTATGACAGTAAATTCTTAACATCTTGATATTAAGGTTTTTGCTCAGCGACAGCCAGAATCAAATTATACAGACAACAAAACTAAAACAACAGAAAGGCTTGCATTGTGGCATCACTTTTAAGTAGCAATAAAACAAAAATGTTCATGGATATTCAGTGACTGTTTTTATTTTAATCTTCCATCAAACATAAAATTATATCCTCCATGTAGAAACAGAAATCAGATCCTATTGTAAATTATTGTGCTATACAGGTGAAACAGTGGCCATCATTTTCAAAGGTGGAGTAGATTTATTTATATATCATTTTTAAAATAAAAATGTGGGAGCTGTTTACAGAAAAAAAAACACACCAGATATGTCAGAAACATGACATAAAAGCAAAATCAAGTAGAAATAAGTAAAAATGCCCAAAAAATAAATGATTTTTTGTGTTAAAGTTCAACATGCAAACCAACAGAAAGGTTGTGAAGTACAACATAACAGGAAATTCTGTTGTATTCATCAAGACAGATGTTTAATTCAAAATTTTTCATAAATGTTTCCCAGCCCGTCAGTGACATTTGTTTCTGATTTATACTGATGGTGACCAAAGGAGACAGTTTGATAAATGTCTCTGGTTTGTTGTTGGAGACTTGAGTACAGTTCATCCTGAACAATAAAAGACAAAAAAATTGTAATAAGAACCTTCATGCAAAAGGCCAAAGTCAAGTGAAACATATTTAATGTCTCTGTTGGGAAAAGACGTTTGAAGAACTGTTTAATAAAAGACAGGAGTAAATAGATACATTAATCATTTAGTTCTTATCAATTTTTTTTCCTTCTTCACTTTTGAATTGTTGCATAAATGCAAAGATCAGTGTTTGCATACAGTGCAGTTTAGTTCCTAAATTAACAGATTCTCTCCCTTAGCGCAACAGTGCCATCTTGTGGTCATTCTGTAAAGCACATGCAATATAAATATTTTTGGATTTCTGTCACTGCTCCTTTATTGGAGCTGAAACAATCTGTTTATAGAAACAGAATTAATCAGAAACTTCCTCCAGTTAAATATGATGTTGACAGGAAATGACGTTTCTGACTATCGATTATGTTAATAACTCACTATTTAAGTATTCAGGAAAGTAAGTTTTGTGCCATCTAGTGATTGAGATGTTACAGTTGTACTGGATGTCATAAAACCACCACTAGATGAATGGATGTAAAATCTAAATTAGAGGTAAAGTTTTACGACATTTTTTACAGAATAAAAGGAAAACATGTTCTTCCTGTATTTTCTTGTCTTTTTGTGACAATCTGAAATAGTTACTTAAAAATAAGGATATTTACTCACTACAGTGGCCGTCTCTCCTTCTGCAGACGATCCAGATGTTTCAGCTCTTTAAAACTGAAATAAACTCCATTCATGAAAGTTTAATATAAATCTGGAGGTAAAGTTTAAGAAAATATGATTAAAGAAACAAAAGTTTAGATTCAAAATAAAACAATCATTGAAGATGCAGATAAAGATCGTAAGTGAAATTTGAAATCTGCAGCTTCAGTTATAAAGCTTGAATTGAGGTAAAAGAAATTATGAATATTGAATTAGTTTCTCACCGTTGTGGACGTCTTCTGCAGATAAATCCCAGAATATCTGAAAATGACAACCAAGAAACCTGCAGCAGTCAAAGCAGAAGGAAGAGTCACTGCAGACTGGCTCCAACCTTCATCTGAGGGATTATTATTAGGAAATGAGTCTATTGGAAATAAATAAAAATCATTCTCAATCTCAACATCAGGAGAGTTATGGGTTATGAAGTACGGCATCCTTAATCCATGTGGGTGTTGTTCTGCAGCGATGTCCCATCCTGACCATGTTCTCCATGCTGCCTCAGCTAGGTAGACCACCTACTGAGTGGGCCGTCGGTGGTATCCCTATTTTTTCAGGGATACTTTGTTGGAATCTCCTTGGTGGGATTCTGGGCGATTTGATTCCCAGTGAACTTCTCGCCAGTGGCTGGTGAGGACCCAGGTGGATTTAAGAAAATCCACAACCTTCACTACGGTCATCAGTTCTTCTTCCTGAAATTTTTAAGAAACAAAAAATCTCCAGGCTGTAGATTACCTCATTGTTTGCTCGCTGGCAAACAATTACAATTATCTAAAAAAATACAAATAAATTTGAATAATCTGAAGTTTGAGGAATGAAAAGGCACAGAGTGCATCAAGAAAAATAACAAAACTGTGGCAGATATTGTGCAAATTCATCACCTAGATACTATGTTCCTATTTCCACCTATGAAAAATGTAACAGAAAACAAAGTACAGGAAAAAAACAGTTTCCAGACTCTTACTAGTTTTTAAAATGTCAGAAAATAAATTTTTTTAAAAGAACCAAAGGAAAAATAAACTAAATATTTGCATATTTTAACTTCAGAATAAAATCAAACATCTAATCAAAATGTTTGGAGGATTTAAAACATGAAAAATAAAACAAAAATTAAACCCAAAACATGTTTTTGGTACACTAATCTCCTAATTTAACAATAATCTTCACAGAGTAAAATATTTCTCTAAATTATCTACAAGCATTTTGAATAAAAAAAACCCAGTTTTCTCAGGAATCCGAGCAAAACCAGGTCAGAATCATCATGACCAGCGTCGGGGGTCAGAGTAGGAGGAGCGTAGGGTCGGGGGTCCATTGAAGGACCGGGGAGAAATGTGATGTTTGTGTTTTAAAGAATACAAACAAAAACAAGTTTAAAATGCAAAACTTTTATTTGTGAGCCAAAGAGGAGGATCAGGATCCACCTGTGACCTCTAACTTAAACAGTACAAACTAATGAACATCAGAAATAAAAGATGGGGGAACAAAAAAAAAAATCTTATCAAAAAGTGACAGCTGCTGCCAGAGCCAACATCGTCAGCTTCTTGATGTCAACCTGAAGATTTCACGGCTCGGACACGCAGAGTTTGAGAGCATGGGCGGACATGTCGGCAAGCGTTTCCCCGTTTGGTGGAGCCGGCAACTGAAACGCCGCCTGGCTGCTGGTTTTCCAGTTCCTGTTTTGTTTTTCGTTTTTTTTTCCCCAGGCGCTGGAAGCACAAGATCATTTCTTTCCACCTGCTGTGGCAAAAACACACTAGAGGATGCAGAAGTCTAACACAAAAAGCAGCTAACAGGTATAGCAAAAATAAAACTATTATTGAAAACTATATTCCACTATTGTTCTAAATCTGAATTAATGGATTTTAGGGGAAGGAACTTTGTAATTTTAACAAATATTACGAGTTTATTTCTTTTACATAAAGGCAGGGAGGGGAGGACGCATCCCAAGTGTTTGACTTTCAGTCACCACTGCTTTAATTGCTGAGGTAGAGATGCGTCCCGCCTTGGGACCGATGTTTTCATAAGCCCTCCAGTCAGAGAGGTGCCGAGTCTCAGCTTCCGCGCCTTAAAACCACCGAACCAATCCGACTGCGTGTCCTTTGACTCCCTTGGTTCCTTTGTGAGCTGGTAGGCAGAGAAAACCATCGACGGTGACTGGGAATGAAACACTGGGACTCAACTGGACAGCCCAAAACACACGAGAAACCCACACGGCATCACTACGACCGAACCATTTAGCTTATCTTTAATAATACTTTTAAACTTGAGGGCGACAGCTGAGTGGCACAAGCTGATTAGTTACTGCTATGAATACATATATTTATATATATATATATATATATATATATATATAAAAAAATTCCCTTTGTAATCTTTGCTACATTCAATTGTCCAAACTTGCTACTTGACAAGAGGTTCTTTGTTCGCTTCTGATTCACAGAAAAGATTTCTTTTAAAATCTCAAAAATACAGCTGGTTTTTGGTGAGCCAGCCATAAAAAGAAAAAAAATACTGCCGCTCCGTTTCTTCCACATAAACCTTAAATATTAAATCATAGTTTGAACTGAAAAGACATAGTTAAGTAACCTCAGCTCTAATATTTGATATGTTTTTGACATGATGTAACAGAAGCTCTCCAAACGCTGATATGATCTGGTTTATCCCCAAATCGTTGATAAAACAAGCGAGAAACTAAAGCAGAAAAGAAAGGGATCCGACTAAAGCTTTGCATACATGGGTTAAAGAAAACAGGAACAACAACGACCAAAAAAAAAATTACAAAATAGCTTTCTATGGCCAGGTTGATTCAGTACAAAATAAAACCTAGCTTTTGGTTTTACAGTTACTCTTTCCCAAAACATTTTAGGATTAATGATGACTGGCTCTGGCGATGAATATCTAGTTCAGAGCGGCTCTATCTCGATAAGCTTTGGCAATGTCCGATGAGCAATTTAACCAGATTGCCTGGGCAGGTAGAGGGAAACGAGGCGGCTCCACCTTCACATGGACTCGAACTCGTCAATGCGCTGCTTTGTGTTGCCCTGCCGGATTTGCCGCAGCGTTTTGTACTTGTCTCGGCCCTGTTTGACGTTCTCGGCGTGCAGCACGTCGTTCTGCGTCTTCTTGGTCTCGTCTCGGCGTCGGCCAGCTCCGAGCTCAAAGTCTGGACGGGAGAGACGAGAGGAAGCCGGGGTTGATGAGGCAAACGGGAGGACAAATGGAGACAAATGTGAACAGGACAGAGGCAAAGGGGTGATTTGATCAAAGCTGGAGGTTCAAAATGCTTTTTTTTTTTTTCCCCCTTCAGACTTCCTGCTGTCAGCGGTCATTATAAGAGCATTCCTTCGCTGAACTTTCCTATGATCACTTTCTGTCAACATTAATAAAAGATACAACTTTCACTCAAGGTAAAACTTGACTGTTTCTCTGATTTAGAGGAATATTCGTTTGGTTCACTTTTTCAGGTTTTTAAGTTTCTTTTGAGACAATTTTGATTTGTTCTGGTTGTGTAGCTTCAGTTTGAGAACTGGCCTATGCAGCAGCCAAGCTTGTATTTGGATTTTGGTTTTTTTACTTTTTAAATGTGGCTAAATCCAGACGTTTCAATACGCTGCATTAAGAACATGGGGTAAATTTATGAAAACACTTAGAAACATTAAGGTTGAGCAAAAACAACTGGGACATTGATTGTTTAATTGCAGACATCTGGATTCAGCTGTATCTGAATAAACATGAAAGAGGAGACAGATTTTCTGGGGGTCTGATTGAAGCTGGGCTACAGTCTAAGCCAGCACAGCTCCTGCTGAGGGCAGGTTGATGGAGACGAACGGACAAACAAGTGTGCCTTTGTCTTACCCTTATTTGCCATTGCTTGGCCCGCGTTTCTTCTTTGTTACAAAACTGCTGTTAGAAAATAATATATTCTTGTTGTTATTTGTTTTTGTGGGATGTAAATGTCCTTGTTTAATGCACCTTTAATAAGTAGTTTTTTTGTTTTGATTGCAGCAGCTTAACTGAAATGTATTCCAGACCGAATGTAGAAAGTGGTTTTAGAAAAACGTTCGGCTCACGAAGCCAGACGCCACCTTCCTCAGAGACCACCTCTGAATCCTCTCGTCGGCGCTTCTCACCTGCAGCTGCTTCTTGACCCGCTCGTTCTTCTGCGCTTCGGTGATGCGAGCCTCTTCGCTGCGGAGGTCCAGCTGGCAGACGCCCTCGTTGGACAGCTCGGCGCTGGCCTCGGCGTGGTTCTCGTCCTGCTCGTCGTGCTCGCCGTCGCCGCCCGGGTGAGCGGGCGCGGGGATCACAGCCGTCTTCAGCTCCTCCTTGGTCTTCTCCAGGTCCTCCTGAGCAGACAGAGCCTGCAGGCGGACAGAGGACGAAACAGACACTGAGACGGAGACCCACAGGGCTTTTGTACCTGGGCTTGGCGCCGTGAAAGTTTGCCGTCACAAACATACATGCTAACCTTTTAATAACCAGATT
Source organism: Poeciliopsis prolifica (assembly GCF_027474105.1). Classification (NCBI taxonomy): domain Eukaryota; kingdom Metazoa; phylum Chordata; class Actinopteri; order Cyprinodontiformes; family Poeciliidae; genus Poeciliopsis; species Poeciliopsis prolifica. The sequence continues at coordinate 12,714 of NW_026562784.1, forward strand.
ATTAACGTCACAATGTCTATGCGGGATAAAAACTCATCAAAAGGCTAAAAAGATTTTAAAATGTGGAGCCAAGTTAAGATTCTGATGCCTTTAAGTTGGTTAAAAAGGCTTTTGAAGTCAAATTTTCAGATTGTTTTTCATATGTTCCACATGGATGGACAGAGACAGAAAAGACAAACACGCACAAAAATAATAAAATAGACAGATTAACTGATGGGTAGATAAAATAATGAATCAAAAGTTAAATCTGTGAACGGACCATCTAACTGATGGGTGGACAGAATAATTAATAATTAGATGCACAAACCATGGATAAACCGACGAACAAGTGGGGGAAAAAGTGAAGGATATTAGGGGTGTAACAGTACACAAAAATAAAGGCAAGGTACATACCTTAGTTTTAATGTCACGGTTTGGTTTTCGGTACGTTTTAATCAGAAGAAAAACAACATTTTATCCCTCCTTTTACTTGAATCAGTAAAAACACTGATTAAGAACTGACTGGAGATTTGTTTTGATTTTGGCGATTACGAGAGACGACGACGACTAAATTGGTTAGAGTAACATTCGCTGATAAAGAATGCATACATGAGCCAGAGTA
>NW_026562785.1:0-12275 GCF_027474105.1 Poeciliopsis prolifica
GACATACAACATACTATCGTACGAAAAATTGAAAAAAACGACATACTATAGTATGTGGTCGAAAATTGAAAAAAATGACATACTATAGTATGTCGTCGAAAAATTGAAAAAAAACGACATACTATATACTATGTCGTACGAAAAATTTAAAAAAACGACATACTATATATAGTATGTGGTCAAAAAATAGAAAAAAAACGATATGTCGTCCGAAAAATTGAAAAAATGACATACTATACTATGTAGTACGAAATATTGAGAAAAAAACGACATGTCGTCCGAAATATTGAAAAAAACGACATACTATACTATGTCGTCAAAAATTGAAAAAACGACATACTATATACTATGTCGTACGAAAAATTTAAAAAAACGACATATATATATAGTATGGTTAAAAAATAGAAAAAAACGATATGTCGTCCGAAAAATTGAAAAAAATGACATACTATACTGTCGTTCGAAAAATGGAAAAAAAACGACATATTATACTATGTCGTCGAAAAATTGAAAAAAACGACATACTAAGTATGTCGTCCGAAAAATTGAAAAAAACGACATACTATACTATGTCGTTCGAAAAAAAAAAAACGACATACTATATACTATGTCATACGAAAAATTGAAAAAAACGACACACTATAGTATGTCGTCCGAAAAATTGAAAAAAACGACATACTATAGTATGTGGTCGAAAAATTGAAAAAAATGACATACTATAGTATGTCGTTGAAAAATTGAAAAAAACGACATACTATATACTATGTCGTACGAAAAATTTAAAAAAACGACATACTATATAGTATGTGGTCAAAAAATAGAAAAAAATGATATGTCGTCCGAAAAATTGAAAAAAATGACATACTATACTATGTCGTTCGAAAAATGGAAAAAAACGACATATTATACTATGTCGTCGAAAAATTGAAAAAAACGACATACTATACTATGTCGTCCGAAATATTGAGAAAAAACGACATGTCGTCCAAAAAATTGAAAAAAACGACATACTATACTATGTCGTCCGAAATATTGAAAAAAACGACATACTATACTATGTCGTCGAAAAATTGAAAAAAACGACATACTATATACTATGTCGTACGAAAAATTTAAAAAAACGACATACTATGTTTAGTATGTGGTCAAAAAATAGAAAAAAAACGACATGTCGTCCGAAAAATTTAAAAAAACGACATACTATAGTATGTCGTCCGAAATATTGAAAAAAACGACATACTATAGTATGTCGTCGAAAAATTGAAAAAAACGACATACTATATACTATGTCGTACGAAAAATTTTAAAAAAACGACATACTATATATAGTATGTGGTCAAAAAAATAGAAAAAAACGATATGTCGTCCGAAAAATTGAAAAAAATGACATACTATACTATGTCGTTCGAAAAAAGGAAAAAAACGACATATTATACTATGTCGTCGAAAAATGGAAAAAAACGACATACTATACTATGTCGTCCGAAATATTGAGAAAAAACGACATGTCGTCCAAAAAATTGAAAAAAACGACATACTATACTATGTCGTCCGAAATATTGAAAAAAACGACTATACTATGTCGTCGAAAAATTGAAAAAAACGACATACTATATACTATGTCGAACGAAAAATTTAAAAAAACGACATACTATATATAGTATGTGGTCAAAAAATAGAAAAAAACGACATGTCGTCCGAAAAATTTAAAAAAACGACATACTATACTATGTCGTCGAAAAATTGAAAAAAACGACATACTATAAACTTTGTCGTACGAAAAATTGAAAAAAACGACATACTATATATAGTATGTGGTAAAAAAATAGAAAAAAACGACATGTCGTCCGAAAAATTTAAAAAAACGACATACTATAGTATGTCGTCCGAAATATTGAAAAAAACGACATACTATAGTATGTCGTCCGAAATATTGAAAAAAATGACATACTATACTATGTCGTTCGAAAAATGGAAAAAAACGACATATTATACTATGTCGTCCGAAATATTGAGAATAAACGACATGTCCGAAAAATTGAAAAAAACGACATACCATAGTATGTATTTCGGACGACTATGTCGTGCAAAATATTGAAAAAAAATGACATACTATACTATGTCGTTCGAAAAATGGAAAAAAAACGACATACTATAGTATGTGGTCGAAAAATTGAAAAAAATGACATACTATAGTAGCGTCGAAAAATTGAAAAAAACGACATACTATATACTATGTCGTACGAAAAATTTAAAAAAAACGACATACTATATATAGTGTGGTCAAAAAATAGAAAAAAAAAAACGATATGTCGTCCGAAAAATTGAAAAAAATGACATACTATACTATGTCGTTCAAAAAATGGAAAAAAACGACATATTATACTATGTCGTCGAAAAATTGAAAAAAACGACATACTATACTATATCGTCCGAAATATTGAGAAAAAACGACATGTCGTCCAAAAAATTGAAAAAAACGACATACTAAGTATGTCGTCCGAAAAATTGAAAAAAACGACATATACTATGTCGTTCGAAAAATTGAAAAAAACGACATACTATATACTATGTCGTACGAAAAATTGAAAAAAACGACATACTATAGTATGTCGTCCGAAAAATTGAAAAAAACGACATACTATAGTATGTGGTCAAAAATTGAAAAAAATGACATACTATACTGTCGTTCGAAAAATTGAAAAAAACGACATACTACATACTATGTCGTACGAAAAATTGAAAAAAACGACATATGTCGTCCGAAAAATTGAAAAAAACGACATACTATAGTATGTGGTCGAAAAATTGAAAAAAATGACATACTATACTGTCGTTCGAAAAATGGAAAAAAACGACATATTATACTATGTCGTCCGAAATATTGAGAAAAACGACATAACATAGTATGTCGTCCGAAAAATTGAAAAAAACGACATACTATAGTATGTGGTCGAAAAATTGAAAAAAATGACATACTATAGTATGTCGTCGAAAAATTGAAAAAAACGACATACTATATACTATGTCGTACGAAAAATTTAAAAAAAACGACATACTATATATAGTATGTGGTCAAAAAATAGAAAAAAACGATATGTCGTCCGAAAAATTTAAAAAAACGACATACTATAGTATGTCGTCCGAAATATTGAAAAAAATGACATACTATACTATGTCGTTCGAAAAATGGAAAAAAACGACATACTATAGTATATGGTCGAAAAATTGAAAAAAAAATGACATACTATAGTATGTCGTTGAAAAATTGAAAAAAACGACATACTATATACTATGTCGTACGAAAAATTGAAAAAAACGACATACTATATATAGTATGTGGTCAAAAAATAGAAAAAAACGATATGTCGTCCAAAAAATTGAAAAAAATGACATACTATACTATGTCGTTCAAAAAATGGAAAAAAACGACATATCATACTATGTCGTCGAAAAATTGAAAAAAACGACATACTATACTATGTCGTCCGAAAAATTGAAAAAAACGACATACTAAGTATGTCGTCCGAAAAATTGAAAAAAAACGACATACTATACTATGTCGTTCGAAAAATTGAAAAAAAACGACATACTATATACTATGTCGTACAAAAAATTGAAAAAAACGACATACTATAGTATGTGGTCGAAAAATTGAAAAAAATGACATACTATACTGTCGTTCGAAAAATTGAAAAAAACGACATACCATAGTATGTCGTCCGAAAAATTGAAAAAAACGACATACTATATAGTATGTGGTGAAAAATTGAAAAAAAAAAATGACATACTATAGTATGTCGTCGAAAATTGAAAAAAACGACATATATACTATGTCGTACGAAAAATTTAAAAAAACGACATACTATATATAGTATGTGGTCAAAAAATAGAAAAAAACGATATGTCGTCCGAAAAATTGAAAAAAATGACATACTATACTGTCGTTCAAAAAATGGAAAAAAACGACATATTATACTATGTCGTCGAAAAATTGAAAAAAACGACATAGTATACTATGTCGTCCGAAATATTGAGAAAAAAACGACATGTCGTCCAAAAATTGAAAAAAACGACATACTATAATATGTCGTCCGAAATATTGAAAAAAACGACATACTATACTATGTCGTCGAAAAATTGAAAAAAACGACATACTAAGTATGTCGTCCGAAAAATTGAAAAAAATGACATACTATACTATGTCGTTCGAAAAATTGAAAAAAACGACATACTATATACTATGTCGTACGAAAAATTGAAAAAAACGACATACTATAGTATGTCGTCCGAAAAATTGAAAAAAACGACATACTATAGTATGTGGTCGAAAAATTGAAAAAAAATGACATACTATACTGTCGTTCGAAAAATTGAAAAAAACGACATACAAATACTATGTCGTACGAAAAATTGAAAAAAACGACATACCATAGTATGTCATCCGAAAAATTGAAAAAAACGACATACTATAGTATGTGGTCGAAAAATTGAAAAAAATGACATACTATAGTATGTCGTCGAAAAATTGAAAAAAACGACATACTATATACTATGTCGTACGAAAAATTTAAAAAAACGACATACTATATATAGTATGTGGTCAAAAAATAGAAAAAAACGATATGTCGTCCGAAAAATTGAAAAAAATGACATACTATACTATGTCGTTCGAAAAATGGAAAAAAACGACATATTATACTATGTCGCCGAAAAATTGAAAAAAAACGACATACTATACTATGTCGTTCGAAAAATTGAAAAAAACGACATACTATACTATGTCGTACGAAAAATTGAAAAAAACGACATTATAGTATGTCGTCCGAAAAATTGAAAAAAATGACATACTATAGTGTCGTTCGAAAAATTTAAAAAAACGACATACTACATACTATGTCGGTCGAAAAATTAAAAAAATGACATACTATAGTATGTCGTCGAAAAATTGAAAAAAAAAACGACATATGTCGTCCGAAAATTTGAAAAAAACGACATACTATAGTATGTCGTATAAAAAATTTTAAAAAACGACATACTATTGTATGTCGTCGAAATATTGAGAAAAAACGACATACTATGTGGTCGAAAAAAACGACATACTAAGTATGTGGTCGAAAAATTGAAAAAAATGACATACTATATAGTATGTCGTCCGAAAAATTTAAAAAAACGACATACTATTTTATGTCGTCCGAAAAATTGAAAAAAACGACATACTATAGTATGTGGTCGAAAAATCGAAAAAAATGACATACTATACTGTCGTACGAAAAATTGAAAAAAACGACATACCATAGTATGTGGTCGAAAAATTGAAAAAAAACGACATACCATAGTATGTGGTCGAAAAATTGAAAAAAATGACATACTATAGTATGTCGTCGAAAAATTGAAAAAAAACGACATACTATATACTATGTCGTACGAAAAATTTAAAAAAAACGACATACTATATATAGTATGTGGTCAAAAAATAGAAAAAAACGATATGTCGTCCGAAAAATTTAAAAAAACGACATACTATAGTATGTCGTCCGAAATATTGAAAAAAACGACATACAACATACTATGTCGTACGAAAAATTGAAAAAAACGACATACAATACTATGTCGTTCGAAAAATTGAAAAAAACGACATACTATATACTATGTCGTCCGAAAAATTGAAAAAAACGACATACAACATACTATGTCGTACGAAAAATTGAAAAAAAACGACATACTATAGTATGTGGTCGAAAAATTGAAAAAAATGACATACTATAGTATGTCGTCGAAAAATTGAAAAAAAACGACATACTATATACTATGTCGTACGAAAAATTTAAAAAAACGACATACTATATATAGTATGTGGTCAAAAAATAGAAAAAAACGATATGTCGTCCGAAAAATTGAAAAAAAAGACATACTATACTATGTCGTCGAAAAATGAAAAAAACGACATAGTATACTATGTCGTCGAAAAATTGAAAAAAACGACATACTATACTATGTCGTCCGAAATATTGAGAAAAAACGACATGTCGTCCAAAAATTGAAAAAAACGACATACTATACTATGTCGTCCGAAATATTGAAAAAAACGACATACTATACTATGTCGTCGAAAAATTGAAAAAAACGACATACTATATACTATGTCGTACGAAAAATTTAAAAAAACGACATACTATATATAGTATGTGGTTAAAAAATAGAAAAAAACGATATGTCGTCCGAAAAATTGAAAAAAATGACATACTATACTATGTCGTTCGAAAAATGGAAAAAAACGACATATTATACTATGTCGTCGAAAAATTGAAAAAAACGACATACTAAGTATGTCGTCCGAAAAATTGAAAAAAACGACATACTATACTATGTCGTTCGAAAAATTGAAAAAAACGACATACTATATACTATGTCGTACGAAAAATTGAAAAAAACGACATACTATAGTATGTCGTCCGAAAAATTGAAAAAAACGACATACAACATACTATGTCGTACGAAAAATTGAAAAAAACGACATACTATAGTATGTGGTCGAAAAATTGAAAAAAAATGACATACTATAGTATGTCGTCGAAAAATTGAAAAAGACGACATACTATATACTATGTCGTACGAAAAATTAAAAAAACGACATACTATATATAGTATGTGGTCAAAAAATAGAAAAAAACGATGTCGTCCGAAAAATTGAAAAAAAATGACATACTATACTATGTCGTTCGAAAAATGGAAAAAAACGACATATTATACTATGTCGTCGAAAAATTGAAAAAAACGACATACTATACTATGTCGTCGAAATATTGAGAAAAAACGACATGTCGTCCAAAAAATTGAAAAAAACGACATACTATACTATGTCGTCCGAAATATTGAAAAAAACGACATACTATACTATGTCGTCGAAAAATTGAAAAAAACGACATACTATATACTATGTCGTCGAAAAATTGAAAAAAACGACATACTATAAACTATGTCGTACGAAAAATTGAAAAAAACGACATACTATATATAGTATGTGGTCAAAAAATAGAAAAAAACGACATGTCGTCCGAAAAATTTAAAAAAACGACATACTATAGTATGTCGTCCGAAATATTGAAAAAAATGACATACTATAGTATGTCGTCGAAAAATTGAAAAAAACGACATACTATAGTTTGTCGTCGAAAAATTGAAAAAAACGACATAATATACTATGTCGTACGAAAAATTAAAAAAACGACATACTATATATAGTATGTGGTTAAAAAATAGAAAAAAACGATATGTCGTCCGAAAAATTGAAAAAAAAATGACATACTATACTATGTCGTTCGAAAAATGGAAAAAAACGACATATTATACTATGTCGTCGAAAAATTGAAAAAACGACATACTAAGTATGTCGTCCGAAAAATTGAAAAAAACGACATACTATACTATGTCGTTCGAAAAATTGAAAAAAACGACATACTATATACTATGTCGTACGAAAAATTGAAAAAAACGACATACTATAGTATGTCGTCGAAAAATTGAAAAAAACGACATACAACATACTATGTCGTACGAAAAATTGAAAAAAACGACATACTATAGTATGTCGTCGAAAAAAAAAAAAAAAAATGACATACTATAGTATGTCGTCGAAAAATTGAAAAAAACGACATACTATATACTATGTCGTACGAAAAATTAAAAAAAACGACATACTATATATAGTATGTGGTCAAAAAATGAAAAAAACGATATGTCGTCCGAAAAATTGAAAAAAAATGACATACTATACTATGTCGTTCGAAAAATTGGAAAAAAACGACATATTATACTATGTCGTCGAAAAATTGAAAAAAACGACATACTATACTATGTCGTCGAAAATATTGAAAAAAACGACATGTCGTCCAAAAATTGAAAAAAACGACATACTATACTATGTCGTCGAAATATTGAAAAAAACGACATACTATACTATGTCGTCGAAAAATTGAAAAAAACGACATACTATATACTATGTCGTCGAAAAATTGAAAAAAACGACATACTATAAACTATGTCGTCGAAAATTGAAAAAAAAACGACATACTATATATGTGTCAAAAAATAGAAAAAAACGACATGTCGTCCGAAAAATTTAAAAAACGACATACTATAGTATGTCGTCCGAAATATTGAAAAAAATGACATACTATAGTATGTCGTCGAAAAATTGAAAAAAACGACATACTATAGTGTCGTCGAAAAATTGAAAAAACGACATACTATATACTATGTCGTACGAAAAATTTAAAAAAACGACATACTATATATAGTATGTGGAAAAAATAGAAAAAAACGATATGTCGTCCGAAAAATTGAAAAAAAATGACATACTATACTATGTCGTTCGAAAAATGGAAAAAAACGACATATTATACTATGTCGTCGAAAAATTGAAAAAAACGACATACTAAGTATGTCGTCCGAAAAATTGAAAAAAACGACATACTATACTATGTCGTTCGAAAAATTGAAAAAAAACGACATACTATAGTATGTCGTCGAAAAATTGAAAAAAACGACATACTATACTATGTCGTACGAAAAATTGAAAAAAACGACATACTATATATAGTATGTGGTCAAAAATAGAAAAAAACGACATGTCGTCCGAAAAAAAAAACGACATACTATAGTATGTCGTCCGAAAAATTGAAAAAAATGACATACTATAGTATGTCGTCGAAAAATTGAAAAAAACGACATACTATACTAGTCAACGAAAAATTGAAAAAAACGACATACTATAGTATGTCGTCGAAAAATTGAAAAAAAACGACATACTATATACTATGTCGTACGAAAAATTTAAAAAAACGACATACTATATAGTATGTGGTAAAATGAAAAAAAAACGATATGTCGTCCGAAAAAAAAAAATGACATACTATACTATGTCGTCGAAAAATTGAAAAAAAACGACATATTATACTATGTCGTCGAAAAATTGAAAAAAACGACATACTAAGTATGTCGTCCGAAAAATTGAAAAAAAAACGACATACTATACTATGTCGTCGAAAAATTGAAAAAAAACGACATACTATATACTATGTCGTACGAAAAATTGAAAAAAACGACATACTATAGTATGTCGTCCGAAAAATTGAAAAAAAACGACATACTATACTATGTCGTACGAAAAATTGAAAAAAAACGACATACTATAGTATGTGGTCGAAAAATTGAAAAAAATGACATACTATAGTATGTCGTCGAAAAATTGAAAAAAACGACATACTATATACTATGTCGTACGAAAAATTTAAAAAAACGACATACTATATATAGTATGTGGTCAAAAAATGAAAAAAACGATATGTCGTCCGAAAAATTGAAAAAAATGACATACTATACTATGTCGTTCGAAAATGAAAAAAAACGACATATACTATGTCGTCGAAAAATTGAAAAAAAACGACATACTAAGTATGTCGTCCGAAAAATTGAAAAAAAACGACATACTATACTATGTCGTTCGAAAAATGGAAAAAAAAACGACATATTATACTATGTCGTCGAAAAATTGAAAAAAAAACGACATACTATACTATGTCGTCGAAAAATGAGAAAAAACGACATGTCGTCCAAAAATTGAAAAAAAACGACATACTATACTATGTCGTCCGAAAAATTGAAAAAAACGACATACTATACTATGTCGTCGAAAAATTGAAAAAAACGACATACTATACTATGTCGTCGAAAAATTGAAAAAAACGACATACTATATATAGTATGTGGTCGAAAAATAGAAAAAACGACATGTCGTCGAAAAATTAAAAAAACGACATACTATAGTATGTCGTCCGAAATATTGAAAAAAAATGACATACTATAGTATGTCGTCGAAAAATTGAAAAAAACGACATACTATAGTTTGTCGTCGAAAAATTGAAAAAAACGACATACTATATACTATGTCGTACGAAAAATTTAAAAAAAAGACATACTATATATAGTATGTGGAAAAAAAGAAAAAAACGATATGTCGTCCGAAAAATTGAAAAAAATGACATACTATACTATGTCGTTCGAAAAATGGAAAAAAAACGACATATATACTATGTCGTCGAAAAATTGAAAAAAACGACATACTAAGTATGTCGTCCGAAAAATTGAAAAAAAAACGACATACTATACTATGTCGTCGAAAAATTGAAAAAAACGACATACTATACTATGTCGTCGAAAAATTGAAAAAAAACGACATACTATAAACTATGTCGTCGAAAAATTGAAAAAAACGACATACTATATATAGTATGTGGTCAAAAAATAGAAAAAAACGACATGTCGTCCGAAAATTTAAAAAAAACGACATACTATAGTATGTCGTCCGAAATATTGAAAAAAAGACATACTATACTATGTCGTCGAAAAATTGAAAAAAACGACATACTATATACTATGTCCGAAAAATTGAAAAAAACGACATACTATAGTTTGTCGTCGAAAAATTGAAAAAAAACGACATACTATATACTATGTCGTACGAAAAATTAAAAAAACGACATACTATACTATGTGGTTAAAAATGAAAAAAACGATATGTCGTCCGAAAAATTGAAAAAAAAATGACATACTATACTATGTCGTTCGAAAAATGAAAAAAACGACATACTATACTATGTCGTCGAAAAATTGAAAAAAACGACATACTAAGTATGTCGTCCGAAAAATTGAAAAAAACGACATACTATACTATGTCGTTCGAAAAATTGAAAAAAAAACGACATACTATATACTGTCGTCGAAAAATTGAAAAAAACGACATACTATAGTATGTCGTCGAAAAATTGAAAAAAACGACATACTATACTATGTCGTCGAAAAATTGAAAAAAACGACATACTATAGTATGTCGTCGAAAAATTGAAAAAAAATGACATACTATACTGTCGTACGAAAAATTGAAAAAAACGACATACTATATATAGTATGTCGTCAAAAATGAAAAAAACGACATATGTCGTCGAAAAATTAAAAAAACGACATACTATAGTATGTCGTCGAAAAATTGAAAAAAATGACATACTATAGTATGTCGTCGAAAAATTGAAAAAAAAACGACATACTATATGTCGTCGAAAAATTGAAAAAAACGACATACTATATATATGTCGTACGAAAAATTAAAAAACGACATACTATATATAGTATGTGGAAAAAATGAAAAAAACGATATGTCGTCCGAAAAATTGAAAAAAAATGACATACTATACTATGTCGTCGAAAAATGAAAAAAACGACATACTATACTATGTCGTCGAAAAATTGAAAAAAACGACATACTATATACTATGTCGTCGAAAAATTGAAAAAAACGACATACTATACTATGTCGTCCGAAAAATTGAAAAAAACGACATACTATATACTATGTCGTCGAAAAATTGAAAAAAAAAAACGAATACTATACTATGTCGTACGAAAAATTGAAAAAAACGACATACTATATATAGTATGTGTCAAAAAATGAAAAAACGACATGTCGTCCGAAAAATTGAAAAAAACGACATACTATAGTATGTCGTCCGAAATATTGAAAAAAACGACATACTATAGTATGTCGTCGAAAAATTGAAAAAAACGACATACTATATACTATGTCCGAAAAATTGAAAAAAAAACGACATACTATATTTGTCGTCGAAAAATTGAAAAAAACGACATACTATATATGTCGTACGAAAAATTTAAAAAAACGACATATATATAGTATGTGGTTAAAAAATAGAAAAAAACGATATGTCGTCCGAAAAATTGAAAAAAATGACATACTATACTATGTCGTTCGAAAAATGAAAAAAACGACATATTATACTATGTCGTCGAAAATTGAAAAAAACGACATACTAAAGTATGTCGTCCGAAAAATTGAAAAAAACGACATACTATACTATGTCGTTCGAAAAATTGAAAAAAAAACGACATACTATATACTATGTCGTACGAAAAATTGAAAAAAACGACATACTATAGTATGTCGTCCGAAAAATTGAAAAAAACGACATATAGTATGTCGTCCGAAAAATTGAAAAAAAACGACATACTATAGTATGTCGAAAAATTGAAAAAAAATGAATACTATAGTATGTCGTCGAAAAATTGAAAAAAACGACATACTATATACTATGTCGTCGAAAAATTAAAAAAACGACATACTATATAGTATGTCGTCAAAAAAAGAAAAAAACGATATGTCGTCCGAAAAATTGAAAAAAAATGACATACTATACTATGTC
>NW_026562786.1:0-11603 GCF_027474105.1 Poeciliopsis prolifica
GCAGATAAATTTGTGTGTCCTCCGAATGGCAGTAAAAGGAAATCTGTGTATTTGTGTGAGCTTTATAGATATAAATGGATTTTTCAAGAGAAATCTAACCAACACTGGCAGGACACACGACTACAAATGAAAAGTAAAGATATCAAAACCAAGTTAAAATACAATATGAATCATAAAGGAAGAAAAATAGCAAAAACAAATAAAGCCATAAAAAATAGTGTTTAATGAAGAATGACTAAACTAAAGGTGAAAAGTAAGGAGCCGGGGATGGAGCCCTGTGGGACTCCACAGGAGAGAGGGACAGTGGAAGGAGATGGGAGCCAATCGTTCCAGGAGGTTCAGACCCTCCAGGCCAAATTGAGGACAGTGGGCTCCGGACCAATCCCCACAGCAGATCCAACACATCTCTAGAACCAGAACCAGGTGCTCACCTAGCTGTGATTTGCTTTCCATCATCATTCTGTCATGAAAATATCAGATACAGATCACAGAAGTCAGATTTGGGTCACTTCAGGCTGCAGAGTGAACATAACCTTCGTCTTACCCACTGTGACCCTTTATGCCTTAAAATGATGGTGCAGCGCTGGAGCAAACAAATCCAGGTGGAAAGACTGCTGGACCACCATCATCCAACCCCAAGACTCTACTACTATGTGGTGATGCTCCTTTCACCTAACTAGGAACTATTGGGCCCCTGCAGAGGTAGAACCAGATGCACCCCAAACCAGGGGCCACAGAACGCCACCACCTGGTGCAAACCTGCACTTGCTGGGCTTGGTGTTGGTCACTTGGTGTTCCCCAACACCACTTGTTGCATCTAATCACTATCAGCTCAGATTCATTCTGCTGTTTGGTTACAAGCAGATTATCTCCCCTGTAGAAACATAATCTGATTGAAAAAATGTATAAATTATATTTTTTCTTGCGGTTTGAACCAATAATGTCACTGAACTTTGAGAACGACATTATAACTTCTATCATGAGCTCACTTCACTGACTTCCTTGGGTTTATTGCAAGACTCTTATATTGTACCCTGAACAGAGAGATGACCTCACGCTGTAGTTCAGGTGCAGTACCTGAACTTTAATATTCAGGTTCTGAACCTGAAGTTAAAATTTCTCTTTAACATCAGGCTGTTAAAAGAGAAACAATCTGAGGCTTTAAGATCCTGAACATTTAGATTTTGACTACAAGACATCAAATGATTATGAAATAAATATCTCACAGTTGATGATGATTATCTTCACCATGGTTATGGAGAAGAAAGGCAGCGGCTCCAGAGGAACTTTGACCAGGACAGCAGTGATGATGAAGACAAACATGATGATGAAGAGGCTTCCCATCACACGCAGGCGCTGAGGAACGCTGACAGAACAAGGACAAATGAATCCAGCTTTGTTCATGAAGCAGGACTCATGTTCTGCATATGAAACCAGATGAAACTCTGACACTAAACTGCTTAGATGTGAAATATTCTGGAATCAAAAAGATGCTTTCGGGTTCCTGTTTGGTTCCTTCACTTGTTTTGGACCAGATTTTTCATCACATTTCCTGTCACTCATCACTAATTAATGTTTAGCTTCACATTTTTATGACAAAGGAAGGAACGAAGGATTCCTTCCTTTGTCCTGTTGTATAAAAAACCTTCTTTTGATTTATACATGTTGTCATGGTGTTTGCTTGGTTTCTACAACATATCTGGCTTCATTTGATGTTTTCATGTCGAACAGCTTGTTTTTGATTCGAGAAGCTCTGGCAGCAGATTCTATTCAATCCAAATAGAAATGAAATATTGTTGTAACTCATACTTTCCACGGTTCTTTAAAGACTTGAAATAGATGCTGGTGGGTGTTAGCAGGATACATTTCCTGTAGCGGTCTGTGTTACAGCGAGTGAAGAAGCCTCTGACTGAAGATGGTCTGTTTTTGAATAGGACGGTCAGTTGAACAGAACTTTCTTGATTATATGAAAAATCCTTGTTTGTAATTGACATCTCCAGATTTTCCAGTCAGAACCAGAACAGATGATGGAAATGCTGTTTGACCTTTGAACCTTATTCAAAGTGCTTTATTATTGCAATAATCTCCTTTGTTTTGATTCCAGATGATTTGATTGTTCCCTCAGCAGCTCTCTGTCCTCGGGTCCATCTCTGATCCACCAGCAGCTACAGAGTAATCTGAGTATCTGTAGCTGACAGCAGGTTCTCTAACCCTAACCCATTGATCCAGATCACATTTATTCCATTCATTTATACAGTCAGGTGAGGCTGGATGATGGTGTTTCCATGGCAATAAGCAGACCGCAGGAGGTCCTGCTTCCTCAGGTGTGCCAGCAGGAGTCTCTCCAGGACCTCCATGATGGGAGTTGTCATAGCAACAAGTCCGTAGTCGTTGGTGACTGATGGTGAGTTTCGTTTGTTTCTGCAAATGGAGCAACTTTAACGTCCAACTGAACATGAATCTGCCCACATGACTGAATCAAGCTACCACACATCTCTGACCTAGAAACTGGTGAACTACTGTAGTACCTGTGTATTACTGTGTAGTACCTGTGTAGTACCTGTGTATTACTGTGTAGTACCTGTGTATTACTGTGTAGTACCTGTGTATTACTGTGTAGTACCTGTGTAGTACCTGGGTATTACTGTGTAGTACCTGGGTATTACTGTGTAGTACCTGTGTATTACTGTGTAGTACCTGTGTAGTACCTGTGTATTACTGTGTAGTACCTGTGTATTACTGTGTAGTACCTGTGTAGTACCTGTGTATTACTGTGTAGTACCTGTGTAGTACCTGTGTAGTACCTGTGTATTACTGTGTATTACCTGTGTATTACTGTGTATTACTGTGTAGTACCTGTGTAGTACCTGTGTATTACTGTGTAGTACCTGTGTATTACTGTGTAGTACCTGTGTATTACTGTGTAGTACCTGTGTAGTACCTGGGTATTACTGTGTAGTACCTGGGTATTACTGTGTAGTACCTGTGTAGTACCTGTGTATTACTGTGTAGTACCTGTGTATTACTGTGTAGTACCTGTGTAGTACCTGTGTATTACTGTGTAGTACCTGTATATTACTGTGTAGTACCTGTGTAGTACCTGTGTAGTACCTGTGTATTACTGTGTAGTACCTGTGTAGTACCTGTGTAGTACCTGTGTATTACTGTGTATTACCTGTGTATTACTGTGTATTACTGTGTAGTACCTGTGTATTACTGTGTAGTACCTGTGTATTACTGTGTAGTACCTGTGTATTACTGTGTATTACTGGGTACTACCTGTGTATTACTGTGTATTACTGGGTAGTACCTGTGTATTACTGTGTATTACTGGGTAGTACCTGTGTATTACTGTGTAGTACCTGTGTATTACTGTGTAGTACCTGTGTAGTACCTGTGTATTACTGTGTAGTACCTGTGTATTACTGTGTAGTACCTGTGTATTACTGTGTAGTACCTGTGTATTACTGTGTAGTACCTGTGTAGTACCTGGGTATTACTGTGTAGTACCTGGGTATTACTGTGTAGTACCTGTGTAGTACCTGTGTATTACTGTGTAGTACCTGTGTAGTACCTGTGTATTACTGTGTAGTACCTGTATATTACTGTGTAGTACCTGTGTAGTACCTGTGTATTACTGTGTAGTACCTGTGTAGTACCTGTGTATTACTGTGTATTACCTGTGTATTACTGTGTATTACTGGGTATTACCTGTGTATTACTGTGTAGTACCTGTGTATTACTGTGTAGTACCTGTGTATTACTGTGTACTGGGTACTACCTGTGTATTACTGTGTATTACTGGGTAGTACCTGTGTATTACTGTGTATTACTGGGTAGTACCTGTGTATTACTGTGTAGTACCTGTGTATTACTGTGTAGTACCTGTGTAGTACCTGTGTATTACTGTGTAGTACCTGTGTATTACTGTGTAGTACCTGTGTAGTACCTGGGTATTACTGTGTAGTACCTGGGTATTACTGTGTAGTACCTGTGTAGTACCTGTGTATTACTGTGTAGTACCTGTGTAGTACCTGTGTATTACTGTGTAGTACCTGTGTATTACTGTGTAGTACCTGTGTAGTACCTGTGTATTACTGTGTAGTACCTGTGTAGTACCTGTGTAGTACCTGTGTATTACTGTGTATTACCTGTGTATTACTGTGTATTACTGGGTATTACCTGTGTATTACTGTGTAGTACCTGTGTATTACTGTGTAGTACCTGTGTATTACTGTGTATTACTGGGTACTACCTGTGTATTACTGTGTATTACTGGGTAGTACCTGTGTATTACTGTGTATTACTGGGTAGTACCTGTGTATTACTGTGTAGTACCTGTGTATTACTGTGTAGTACCTGTGTAGTACCTGTGTATTACTGTGTAGTACCTGTGTATTACTGTGTAGTACCTGTGTATTACTGTGTAGTACATGTGTATTACTGGGTAGTACCTGTGTATTACTGTGTAGTACCTGTGTATTACTGTGTAGTACCTGTGTATTACTGTGTAGTACATGTGTATTACTGTGTAGTACCTGTGTATTACTGTGTAGTACCTGTGTATTACTGTGTATTACTGGGTAGTACCTGTGTATTACTGTGTATTACTGGGTAGTATCTGTGTATTACTGGGTAGTATCTGTGTATTACTGTGTAGTACCTGTGTATTACTGTGTTGTACCTGTGTATTACTGTGTATTACTCTGTAGTACCTGTGTATTACTGTGTAGTACCTGTGTATTACTGTGTAGTACCTGTGTATTACTGTGTATTACTGGGTATTACCTGTGTATTACTGTGTATTACTGTGTAGTACCTGTGTATTACTGTGTAGTACCTGTGTATTACTGTGTATTACTGTGTAGTACCTGTGTATTACTGTGTAGTATCTGTGTATTACTGTGTAGTACCTGTGTATTACTGTGTAGTACCTGTGTATTACTGTGTAGTACTGTGTATTACTGTGTAGTACCTGTGTATTACTGTGTAGTACCTGTGTATTACTGTGTAGTACAAGTGTGTTACTGTGTAGTACAAATGTGTTACTGTGTAGTACCTGTGTATTACTGTGTAGTATCTGTGTATTACTGTGTAGTACCTGTGTATTACTGTGTAGTACCTGTGTATTACTGTGTAGTACCTGTGTATTACTGTGTATTACTGGGTAGTACCTGTGTATTACTGTGTATTACTGTGTAGTATCTGTGTATTACTGGGTAGTACCTGTGTAGTACTGTGTATTACTGTGTAGTATCTGTGTATTACTGGGTAGTACCTGTGTAGTACTGGGTAGTACCTGGGTAGTACCTGTGTAGTACCTGTGTATTACTGTGTAGTACCTGTGTATTACTGGGTAGTACCTGTGTAGTACCTGTTTAGTACCTGTGTATTACTGGGTAGTACCTGTGTAGTACTGGGTAGTACCTGTTTAGTACCTGTGTATTACTGTGTAGTACCTGTGTATTACTGTGTAGTACCTGTGTATTACTGTGTATTACTGTGTAGTATCTGTGTATTAATGGGTAGTACCTGTGTAGTACCTGTTTAGTACCTGTGTATTACTGGGTAGTACCTGTGTAGTACTGGGTAGTACCTGTTTAGTACCTGTGTATTACTGGGTAGTACCTGTGTAGTACTCACAGGGCATGCAGGAAGGAGGTGAGGCAGGTGCACAGCAGCAGAGGCAACATAGCGCAGAGCGTCATCACATTGTTGAATTTGGACTCTAGAACACTTCGACGTTCACCTGTTGCTTCACTCTGATTGGCTGAAACCTCAGTGGGCAAAGGGTCCTTCAGACGATTCCTGAAGTACTGCAAGGACAATAAAACCTCTGTTCACGTACAAAGAGTTTTGATCAAAAGACGGTCAGTAGGAAAATAAGTGAATTTGGATTTAGTGACAGAATGTTTCTTGGGCTTGTGAACCCAGATAATAAATGGTCTGAACTTAAATTCGTATTTTCCAGCCATACTGACTTCTCAGAGCACTTTACCCCAGAGCCACATTCAGGCATTCACACACATCAGCAGGCAACTTGGGGTAAAGCAACAGGAAGTCTTAACCCTCTGCATCTTTCCCAGCCTGACCTTTTAGGGATGACAAAACTGCTCACACAACAGCTCATTTGGTAGCACTCACCCAACCCCAACCCTTTCCACTTTAAATGGAAAGCTAAATACACTCAGCATACAAACCACCTGAAGCTTTACTCTCAAACCACATTTGCCCAATCCCACACACACACAAGTATCGATGGGCAAATTGAAAGGTGACTTGGGGTTAAGTGTCTTGCTAAAGGGCACATCGACATGTGGCAGGAAGATGTTGGCATCAGGCTCTCAGCTTGATGCCAACATCCTTTCTACTCAGCCAGTCTGTCCTGAGTCTGAATGCTGCACTGATGCAGCATGCAGCATCAGTGCAGCATCTGCTCTCCAGCTCGCTCCTCAGCTGATCACTCCAGTGTCTGATCGCCAAGCCAGTGCTGCAGCTGGCCATCCGTGAGCTGAGCCGTCTTTTAATAAATATCTGAGTTTTCCGCTCACTCCTGTGTCATGGCTGATTTTCCGGGTCCCAGTGACTCATTACAGTTATATTCTCTCACATCCGTCGACATTTAATCAGAACCCAGGCACAATTTCTCAGATTCGTAACAACGTTTCTGCTTTGGCTAATGTCAGAACAAGTTTGTTCAGAGAAACAGGAGGTGTGGAGAAAAAGCAGATGATGTGTCACCGTGGTAGCAGTCATGAAGAAGTTCCAGGGCAGCAGGGTTCCCAGACCAAGCATGAAGAAAATCACCCACACGGCCAAATATCTGCAAGAAATAAAATGGGATGATTTAATCAACGGCCGTCAGTTAGAGCTCAACAATGTCTGCTACATCATTGAAAGTTCAACTGGATTCATCCTGAGTTTCTCTAGTTGATCAAGTCAGGTCATGTAACATTTTGGCAATAGTTTTTCTCTTAATTATAGAAACATTCACATTTTTTACAAATCTTTGCAAAGTAATGATGTTACAGCATCTTACTTAAAGAAGTCTAAATAAAGTCATTCTCTGGGTTACTTGTCTTTGGGTGAGGTGTTCCCCATGGTCACAGAGAAACCTGAAGAACGGAGCGGCTGCACTGAGGTCCAGAGGGAAGCTGAAGGATTGGCCTTGAGCAAAATGAGGAGGATCAGAATAACCGCCGTTTGTTTCTGGAGCTGGAATAAAATAGAAAATAATGATCAACCAGAAGAGGATAACTCCATGTTTAGTCTGTATATTCACTCATCTTTTCTATTTTTAACTCAGACTTTCTCCTAAAAAGTTTTATTTTGGAACAAAGACGTTCCCCTTTTCCTGCTGAGTATGGGTTGATTTTAATCGACCAAGCAGGTTAATTGTTTGCTGATTCATTCAGGTTACCTTGAAAAGCTCTGTGGGCCCTGAATGCATCCAAATTCCCAGTGGGGGTCAGGATGATAGAGCCATGTAGCACAGCTGCTAACCTGCTGTGTCCTGCTGCTTGGTGTCATACTTTCTCTGACCTTCAACCCCTCATTACAGAAACTCTTCATTTGGTTCTTTATCCTGCAATAAATCCTATTTTTTCTCTCCTTTCTTTCATTTCCTTTCCCGGCATTTTGAGGAATTCAACCCACTCCTCTTTCTTCCTATCTTTTCATTTTCCAGTTGGGAGGGGCTGCTTGTGTCTCCACTTTGTCATTCCAGCTGGAAACAAGACATCAGGATGACCTCTGACCTGAACATTCAGACACATATAAAGACAGTTACAAAGTCGGCCTTCTATCAGCTGAAGAACATTTCCAGACTGACTCTTAATTGTAATGTAACCGGGTTTATCAGTTTTCAAATGGTGTTTATGGAGAAGTGGCTGTAAATTCCCACCCGTATTGGACCCATGAACACACCTGTGCCCCCTTTTCTGTGTGTTCACTGGTCCCTGTGTTGTCACATCTACCCCTTGATTGTGTCCAGCTGTCCCTCCTGATTACCCTCCGGGTTTTTGACCTTGTCTTTTGTGGCGTTTGCTGGTGCTACCAGCGTCTGAGTCCCTTGTCTCGTTGCTCACCCTTTTGAGATTGCCATTGAAATCCAGCATTTTTGCACTAATACCTTGGCTAGTAGGTAGTCCATCCTCACCACAATCAACTCATTTCATGACACATAATAGGATAGAAGGCCTTAAAAGTACACAAAGTGCTACTTTTGTTCTACATACCATACAATCAAAAGGGTAAAAAGATTTGAAAAAGTAAGTCCTGGTCAAGTTTCAATAAATCTGACCCAGATATTTAGTCGACAAAAGTGATGAAGCAGGACGTCCAATTTTGGGCAAAGGTAAATGACCCTAACCCATAACATTCATTTTGGCATTGAACGTGACAACCTAAATGCAGCCTTTAATTTGATCATAGTTTCAATTCAATTTATTTTGTAGCACCAATTCATAACATGTAATTTAAAGCCATTTAAAAAAACGTAAATTCAATCCAAGAAGGAGATTCCAAGCCACTTTGATCCATTCCAATTGATTTGTTATCAGAAAATGCAAATTCACTTTATTTAAGTTAGCTAAATAATAGTTTTTCGATCCAAGGTTATTCAGCATCCTGCCAGTGGGGTCATGTAGGGTTTGGGTTTCTGCTGTTTCATTAGGCCATTTTTTTTTGTTTAAAACTTAATTTTCAAGGAGTCTCTGAAGAATCAGGTTTCCTTTTGACCTCTCCTTGGAAAAGTTCCAGCAGGCTGTCAGTGACTAAAATAAGTTTGTTAACAGATAATAACAGATATTTTAGGTAAAAACAGTAAGCTGGAATAATAAGCTCTAACAAATTTCTCCATTGAATGTCAGAAGCTCAGAGGACGTTCTAGAAGGTCTTACAATGGTTTTGGTTTGGAAAATCGTTCCATTTGCATCCTAATTTTTGGAAACTCCCATATTTTGAACAAGAAGATGTTTTGTCATCTAAATAATGAACTGACCTTTCAGTAAGAAGAGATGCATCCTGTCCACCCTGTGGCTACTGACTGGGCAGTAAACCTGAGTCAGGAAGTGACCATGTTGTATAGAGAGTCCTACATATTGTGAGACTTGCAGCTACAAGTCAGAAGTCATTGCAGGTACAGCTGTTGTGTTGAGGTTACTTTGTGTTCTCCGTTTGCAAACGACTGAAATAAAGATTTTGCTCTTTGCCATTTGCCAGAGTCTCAAGCCTGATCTGTTACTACAGATTAGATCTTGTTTTTTCCACATATTCTCATATTCCTGCTGAGCCGAGGAAAATGTAAGTTAAAGTTAGACTCAACAGGAAGTAGAACTGTAATTCTACTTCCTGTTTTTCTAGCCTCTTTTGGGAGATGCTGAGTCACTGTGAAAGTCGGTTGGTGAGTCGGAGGCAAACATTTGGAACCAAACAGGGAAGGCAGTATGATCCTTCTGATCCAGTGTTGATCCACTCAGCTTCACAGCTATGAGAACAGATTGATGGCTGAGAAGAAGAGCATTTGGGGGAGCAAAAGGGCTACTTCCTACTTTCAGTCAGACATTTTGACTGTTGTATATTTCCACACATTCCACTGTGTTTATCAGGAAAATTCAGTCTTGTGAAATTACTTGAAAAGACAGAAAACCATCTCAAGCCTCATATTGTTTCATGTAATCTGCAGAGCCTTCAATCTGAATTTCCCATGTCCCTGAATGCACCATCTGATGTCACAAATATTGGGAATGAAAATTCTGTCAGAGGTTTCTTGGCCCGCCTCACAGAGAAAGTTCTTCACCCAGAAAATGTAAATCTAAAACAGTCTAACACATTAGAGCATTTTTCCTCTCATGATTAGCAGCTATCAGATGATTGAACAGAAACCAGGTTCAAGTTTTACCTTCAGTGTTTGACAGCAGCCATGCAGTCGTTAGCACAACAGATATTGTTAATCGTTCTGCGCAACTTTCCGTGTCCGTACAGCTTCTTGTGAAATCCTTCGTCCTCTGCTACCTTCCTGTCTCGGAGATCTTCCTCATGTTTTGGTGCCGTCTCAGCAGAATCACTTCTTCCTCTGCGGTGGCCTTTAACCTTCATATCAGTCTGTCCTCTGGACTTTGGTTCTGTGTAAATAACAGATAACAGAACATCGTCAACCTGTGGAAGTCATACAGATTGTTAATGAGGATTGAATTTATTGAACAAGGTAGCTTTAATGTCCAAACAGAAAATCCCCTCAGATTTAGACGAGAATTAGAGTTAGACAGTGTTTAGTCACCGTTAGCAAGAGCCGCTTCTAAAGTCAGATAAATCAGGTCAACTTAAAGTCATTTGTTGAATAACTCTTTAAACATTTATTCATTGTAATTCTGAAAATAAGTTCACTCAGACATGAAGTAGGAAATCTTTCAAAATCAGAGTGAGTAGAGTTGTCAATGGTGGAGCGCTCGAATCTCAAGAAAGGATGGCTGGCATCTTCTCACAAAAGTCCCATCATGTTAACGAAGCCCTTGAAGAAATCCTGAGTGGCTTCCTCAAAGTCTACAGGCTGACATTAAGATTGAAAGATCTGCATGGCCGAGACAAACTTCCACAATCTGTGAGGATTTCTTTTTTTTCTGTTTTTCTTCCTTGTTTCCTCATTTTCTCCTTGTGTATTTAAACCCACCCTTGTTCTTTGTCCAGTCCTCGTCTTCTCTAGTCGTCAGTTGTTTGTACCAGTTGCTACCAGTATTGATCCATTAGCTTTCCGCTCATATGTGTTGCCTGGATTATTCCTTAAATCACCATTTTCTGGGTCCACTGCGTCTTCCTCACCACCTTCACCACTAATCATGACGTTATCTGGATGAAAATCAGCAAATAACCCTTTCCTAAGTTTTCACTCTGCTCAATAATCTATAATCAATAAACTCTGTCACCATAGATCTAATATCTAAATATATCAATTTACTGAATCTATTGTAACAGGTTATATCAAAAATGCTTTCTTTTTTTCTATCTTTTTATGTACTTTCTTCCAGGCTTGGGTTAGACCTTCTTTGTTTCATTTTGCAGGTTCTCTCTCTCGTCTGGCCAACTTGAGGTTTGTATTTTCCTCCTGCACAGGGTTCAATGTAAGACCTTTGCTTTATAGCTCTGTGCATCTCTTACAATGAGAAGTAACTAACATTTTTAAGAATATTTGGGTTCCCTTCTTTTCCAAGCAAGTCTTGTTGTCACTAATGTTTTCATTCCTTCCCAAATGTTGATTGATACTCATACAGTTGATTACAGCACCAACTTTCAGAATAAAATCATTTTTTTTACGTTAAATTAGACCCTGACATTTAAAAAGTTTCTATTTTTAAAAAAGTTGTGCAGGATCAGGGTGACTCCCTGCAAAGCTTGGAGTCGTCCTTGTTCTTCCAAATCAGCCGTGGAGCTCAGAGTGGATCCTCTTTCCCCTGATCCTCAGCCAGAGATCCAGTTGCTGATACCGCTGTTTGTGGAGCGCTGGTTCCTTCGTCCAAACGGGCGCAGAGTCCATGCTTTGTGCTCGTTGCGCTACCTGCAGCTGATGTTATTCAGATCATGGCCACGGGGACCTGCATGCGTTTCCT
>NW_026562787.1:0-11146 GCF_027474105.1 Poeciliopsis prolifica
ATGCGCTGATGCCTATCTCCAGCAGTCAACGGGTGAGAGGGGGTTGACCCTGCAAATCCATCGCAAGACTATAACAAATATATAAAAACCTTTTTTTATTTGAAGTTACATATACAGCTTTAAGAAAAAAATATAAGGCCACTGGACTTTCAGAAAAGTTCAAGAATACTGGGCCCAGAATTGTTGGATCCATCCCAGACTCTTTTCTGTGGAGTCTGCAGGTAACAGAAACAATTATCAGTTGACATCTTTGAATTACATCAACAAACTTAAAAAAGACTCACCAAGTGGCTTGTATTCACAGCCAATATCCTTGATAACCAAGCTTTTCCAGTGTGTTTAACAGGTATCTGTAACACAACTCTCCATCGCTGTCAGGTTCATTCCTGCCTGGAACCTGTGCAATCTGAACATGGCCTGAGTAACAAGACATTTGGTTTTTAGATCACTGCCTACCATGCATTTCATGCACTATACATTCTCAGTGAAATCACATTGTGATACAATTATTATTATTATTATTACAATACCTGGTTCCACATCATGTTTAAATCAAATTTTAAAGAACAGGCAACCAAATGAATCGACTGCTCTTTGCATTCAGCATATTTTCTTTCACTTCCTCTGTTATCTTCCTCTCTGGACTTTATAATTCAACATTCCTTATTCATGATCTCCACAATTCTTTCTGGCCACTCCAAACTACTTAACCGGGCCATCCTTGTCATACACTCAGGAAATCCAAGCAGAAGATCTGAGTGTTTTAAAAATAAAAATGGCAAATAAGCTCATTTTAGAGCATAGAAAGTCTAGTCTATTTAATTTTTCTCAGTGAAAAATTCAATGAAAATGATTACTATACTCTTAAACTTAAGTGTTAAGATAAATTGAGACACTGTTTTGCAAATGTACTATTATTATCATCAATTCATAGAGAGTTTATTGTTTGTAGAAGGAAAAGACAGAATCCCACTTTTATTAGAAATAAATTGAATTAGTAACAGAAATGTTGCTGATAATAAGCAAAGTATTCAACTTGCACAACAGAGTGGTGTTCAAATGTCAGTGGAAAATAAAAACTATACTCTTAAACTTACATGGGTGTTAAGAATGTTACCATTTTGGAAACATTAAGAATGTGCATTCTGGGGAAGGCCCTGTTTTACTTAGTGTTGTGTTTGAGTTTTAATTTCTTGTTCTGTTCGTTCTACCAATAGTAGAAAAGCTTAAAATGTGTCAGGTAACGTTTTGGAAAACAAACTGAATATTGGATCATAAAATGTGTATTTAGACATCTGGCTTGTCTTAAATATGTGCAGACTTGTTCTAATTCTGCAAATGTCTTCAAGACAGTCCAAACACGAAACTCGATTTCATTTTATTTTATCCAGCTTTAGGAAGGACTGGAATGCAATTCAATATATCAACATAAATCAATGAAATGTAGTACACATTTTAATACTGAACCAGAATAAGATTGTGATGTTTGGTGGCACAACATACAAAAACAAGTTTATTCTTTCAACTTACCTATTATGGGAAAATATTTGTGCATGTTTTTTGTCAGATTTCCATCCATTACTTGCCAGTGAAATGTCCTGCAACAGTGAATGCAACTGCAGAGTAAACTGATAACTTTTTTGATTTATATTCTTTCCTTAAGCTGAGACACATTTTCAAAAGTACGAACCATCTGTAGCTGGATGTTGGGCTTGCCAACCTTCTCCAGTATTGCTGCAGCTGCAAAACATCCAACACAATCAAAAATGATGCTCCAACTACAGTTCTGCTTCAGGCCGAGTTCTAACAAATATACGTTATAATTAAAAAACATGAACAAATAATAAAAAGTTCCAATTATCTGGTATTCCTGAATTAACAAAAAGCCACGTTAAAGAATAAAACATCTACCTTAATAAACACAATTATTTGGAAAATTTTACAGCATTTTCCATAATGAAATTATGAGTATCACACAACGTCGAAAAGCAAACATTTGGAAACTTCTGTATTTCTTTGAAGAAATGACACCACTTATGAATGCACAAATTTTTTTTTTCATTATTTATATTTTTTTCTTCTGTTTTCACATCAACTACTGTCTCTAAATGTGCCATATACTCACAATTTTACTCAAAGGACCTGTTCAAGATGAGGTAGTAAGTTGTTTTGGAAATGCAGTCTGTTAACCACCTGAATCAGTTACTCTGCTGTTCTTAGAGGCAGCCAGTCTTACCTTGATGAGGGGAGTCCAGAAAGTAGCAAGGGTCTGTAATTCTTGTGTTGATTGGCTCAATCAATCCAGTGATTCCTTCCTGTTGGGAACATTCTGATTATGACTGTTGAACTCCAATAAAAACTATCAAAATAAACTAAATGCCTCTTTAGGCATTTAGTGAAATGCTGACAGCATGTTGAGTTATGGACCGGACGCTTTGGAGGGTCTGGTTCAAAGGTGCATTCCAAATCTTTGCTGGAAATGGTGCGTTTAGGGCTATCATAAATGAATATTTAGCAATCGAGTAATCTATTGATTATTCTTACGATTAATCGAGTAATCTGACACAAAAAGATAAAATAAAATATTGGTAAATCTAACATAACAGAAGTGTTACTATTGCATATCAACATCAGTCCAATTTTTCACATTTAACTTTTCCTAACAATTACTTAAGAAAATTTACCTGTAACAATAACAGCTCACTTTAAAAGTTAGACTGAAAAAATTGTGTACAAAAATATGAAATTATATTCAATTCAATAACAAATAAGCAGGCTCACAAATACTAAAAAATGTCTGTAATGTCCCAGCTTTTAGTTTATATATGCATCTTCAGTCAGTTTTATAGATGAACTCTCACCTTGCCCAAACTTCTATAGCTTTTGTGTTCATGTTGGCGAAGTGGTTTAACACCTTTGTTTGTCACACACAGAAACTTCATGTCAACTTCAAACGGACATTTTTTTGGTCACAAAACATAACCAAACCTTCTGGCCAGGGTTGTATGTGGGAGCAGGTGTTTTAGGGTCAGTGAGGCATTTGTTCAGTTCCGAGGTGTTGTTGAGAGCAGTGATGGTATTCTTCCAGATATTCTTGCAGTGACAGATGTGATGTTGGACCAAGGTGACCGAGATGATACTTTCGTCGGAGGTCAGTGTTAGCTGATAATCATATTCCAAATGGAGAAATAATAGTAGCAGCAGAAATGTGACTTTTATAAGCACTCAACCCAGGTAAGGAACTGACTCCAGTCAGCACGATTTGTGGAAGTGGAATATTGGAGAGTTGATTCTAAATATTGATTCATACGTTTAGTTTGGCCGTTTGATTGTGGATGATATCTGGAAGGTAATGTGACTTGGCATTGAGAGCTAGACAAAAATGTTGCCAAACCTGAGAAATGAATTCCATGCAGTCAAAAAACATGTTTAATGAGTAGCTGGGCAGTTTGGGGGCTTTCTGAGGGGAGTTAAATGACAGGATTTGGAAAGGGTCGATGATGGTGAAGATTGTGATGATGGGGGTAAGCTGGTGAAAAAGTCGACGGAAATGTGGGACCAAGAGCATTGGGTATTGGTAATGGTTGAAGACCAGAGGGAGATTGATGAGATGAGGTATTGGCTGCTTGTTCTGGAGCAGACTGAACAGGCTAGGACATACTCTCTCACATCTTTATGAACAGATGGCCACCAAAACCCACAGTTAATGAAGGAAATGGTGTGACTGATACCTGGGTTTCCGGAGAATTTGGATGAGTGGATCCAGTGGAGGAGTGAATCTACGTACGCACCTCTGTCCGGTGTGTACGTGGGGGGGATGTATCAGGAACGGGTTCCGATTGTTGAGCTTGTTGAATTAAATCCTCAACCTCCCAGAGAACAGCAATAATAAGTACAGCTACAGATAGAATGGTGGCAGAGGACTTCTCTGAATTGTCAGGTGAATGGAGTCGTGACAGGGCATCCGGTTGGATGTTTCTGGATTATGGGCAATAAGAAATGGAAAGGTTGAATCTGTAGAAGAACAAATACCAAAGAGACTAACGAGGGCTTAATCTTTTGGAAGATTGGAGATAGAAGAAGTTCTTGTGATCAGTCCAGACCAGCACGGGATGTTCTGTACCCTCAAATCAATGCCGCCATTCCTCCAAAGCTGGCTTTATGGCTTGACGTTCTTGATCACCTACATCATAGTTGCATTCACTGGGAGACAATCTGCAGGAGAAAAAGGCTCAATGGTGGGTGAAAGTATGGCTCCAACTCTGGTATCAGACACATCAGCTTCTACAATGAATGGCTGGATCTGGTTGGATGAGTACTGGAGCATTGGCGAAGAGTGATTTGAGCTGTTTGAAAGCTGGGCAATTCACGAGTCCAAACAAAAGTAGTCTTGTTTGAGGTTAGTGCAGTTAGAGATAATGCCGTTTGGCTGTAGTTGTGAATTAAGCGGCGGTAGAAGTTAGCAAATCCGAGAAACCTCCATAGCTCCTTTTGTGTCTCAGGAGTAGTGTCTCAATTCAAAACTGCCTTGACTTTCTTCTCCATAGGCATTACCTGTCTGCCGTCGAGAATGAATCCAAGTAATTAAACTGATGTATGATGGAACTCACATTTTATGGATTTGACATACAGCTCATTTTTCATGAGGCTTTGAAGGATGATAAAGACATGTTGTTTGTGCTCAGCAAGGGACTTAGAATAGATTAAAAAAAAAGTCGTCAAGGTAAACAAAAACATTCAGAAAGTCTCTCAATACGTCATTTACGAGGGCTAGAAAAAAATGCTGGAGCATTAGACAACCGGAAAAGCATTACTAAATACTCAAAGTGTCCGATGGGCGTTTTAAATGCAGTCTTCCACTCGTCCCCCTGGCGGATAAAAGATGATATGCATTTCTGAGATCTAGCTCGGTAAAAATAGTGGCTCCATGTACTTGGCTTGTACTGGTTCAAAAACAGGAAAGGAGAGGCAGAGGATTCTTGTCTTTATCCGATTCAAACCTCTGAAGGCGATGCACGGTTTGAGCAATCTGTCCTTCTTACCTACGAAGAAGAATCCAGCACTCAGGGGACAGGAGGAAGGGTGAATTATTCCAGCTGCCAGGGAATCTTTAAGACACTTCTTCATTGTCTTGCGCTCAGGTAGTGAAATGTTGTACAGACGGCTGGTGGGTAATGAAGATCTATGGCAGTCATAGGGGCGATGAGGTGGAAGTAATAGCGCTTTAGTTTTACTGAAAACAGGTGCTAAATCGTGGTACTTGGCTGGGATGGATGATAAATCGGGAGGGTCTACTTCTTGTAGTCCTGTTGGTGATGGACCTGAGGGAACTGCAGAACGGAAACACCAAAGAGACTTTTGACAATTCGCCGACCAGGATTCAATGTGCATATCAGACCAGTTGATGTCTGGGTTTTGTTATTGTAACCATTCAAAACCTAAGATTACGGAGGAGTTAGCTGCTGGAAAAACAAAAGATAAAATGTATTCATTGTGGTTACCAGAAATGATTAAATGCAGCGGCTTAGTTTTGAGGGCGATCTGAGGAAGGGCCTTCCCATCTAAGGCAGAGACATGAAGAGGTACGGTGAGAGGAGCAGTTTCTATGAAATCTGTTGGAAGAAAACTGAATCAATAAGATTTTGTTCACAACCGGAACAAAATTGATGATGACAGACAATGGGAAAGATTGATTATTTATAAACAGAGTTGCAAAAAACAGTAGGCAAGGAGATTTCTCTTTCTGAAGGTGGTCTGCCAGTCTCCTCGCTTCTACTGGCAGACCTGGGGTTTTGACCGAACCAGGCAAAGGGCAATAAAGTAACCATGAGACCTACAGTACAAACAGAGACGGGAGATCAGCCTTTTTTGTCTCTCCTCCGGGGTGAGATGTGTGTGGCCTATTTGCATGAGTTCGGGGTTCATTTGATTCTGCGGAGAGGAAACGGAGTGAGTAGGAGCAGAGACAGAAAATGTTCTGACAGGTGGGATTCTTTGGTTTCCTTCTTTTGTTCTTGAATGGATTCTGTTATTGAGTTGGATGGTCTGATTTATTAGTTCTTCCAATGTCTCGGGTTCATGTAGTGTGGCTAATTCATCCTTAATAGATTCATTTAATGCATGAAAGTAAGCACTCTTTAAGGCTGCAGCGTTCCAGCAAGAAATTGAAACTTCAGGAAGGAATTGACTGAGCTTAATTGATGTGAAGAAAATCTTCCGCCAGGAGGGTTATACAGCGGTCTCCACGGTATGGTGTCTTTGTGGGTTTCTTTGAAGTGATCCAGATTCTAGTGTGAGGTCTTGTCGGAGTTGATCGACGGTGAATAGAGAGGCTTGCGGTGGAGGGCAGACAGGTAAGTTCAGATGTGGAGAAACGAGGAGCAAACCGACTGCCAGCTGGGAATCCAGGAACAGTTTATTGAAGACCTGCAGAGACGAAGAAGAGACTTAGGCAACCAGTGGGTAACAATCCACAGCATCACGAGGGGAGAGAATTTCCAAGGTGTCACAAGGAAACATTAGAGAGAGAGAGAGAGAGAGACAACAAAGGTAAAATACTAGAGGCAATTTCAGAGAAATACAGAGAGCTTTCTCTGAGGGGCACCAATTACCATAACTGGCAAACACTCAGGTGTTAAAGTGCTGGCAGCTGGCTCCTCATATACTGTGGGATGATTGATTGATGAACCAGCGCAGATTTCTCAGTATATCTGACCAGGAGGAATTATTGAAGCTGTGCGTTCACACTACAGCAGAAGTGCTGGTAATTTAAGTGGAGCCGTTTAATTTAATTTATTGTATGTTATTGGGGCGTCAGTCAGACAGTCAGTGGTTTGTTTCATGGAGAAAAAGTTAGATGCATTTATCTGCTTTATGTGTGATGGGATCTGGATTCACAGTTCAACTAGGTGAATATGTAATACATTGTTTTGTGAAATTTTAAGCAGGATTGGGGTGATCAGTGATAAATAACGACAACACGCTGTTCTGCTAGAATAAATGTGTTCTTTTATTCCGCCACAGATTACAGCAAATTCATTCACACAACAAAATATACGTAATGCTTAGATTCTTTCAATCCGCTCTTACCGTGACACAGTGAACTGGAGAGCCGACAGTTCGGGGAAGAGCTACAGCATCACGTAACTGGGCATCCGTACGTAACCCACAGCAGAGACTCTCCTGAACAATGGGACTTTTCTGCCTTTTATACTCATTACCAAAACAACCTCGAATGAAAGAAGGGAATGGCCATTTCCCCTCTTCCAGACGGGTTAGCCAATCAGAATGCTACTTCCCTGCCCACGACTCGACCATGAGCTCATTCCATGATTCAATCAATATACAGCACTCAACTTTCTGTTGTTGTGCTTAAAATGTATAAAATGAGCATGAAACATACAATTTATCAAAGAACATAGAAAATTCTTCATATATATATATATATATATATATATATATATATATATATATATATATATATATATATATATATATATAAATTCCCTTCTCACCCACCGCGGGTGGTTCTTATCCTCTGAACTCGGGTCCTCTACCAGAGGCCTGGGAGCTTGAGGGTTCTGCGCAGTATCTTGGCTGTGCCAAGGACTGCTGCACATTTCTGGACTGAGATGTCTGATGTTGTTCCTGGGATCTGTTGTAGCCATTGATCCAGTTTGGGGGTTACTGCCCCGAGGGCCCCGATGACCACAGGCACCACTGTGGTCTTCACCTTCCAGGCCCTCTCCAGTTCCTTCCTGAGGCCCTGGTATTTCTCCAGTTTCTCGTGCTCCTTTTTCCTGATGTTGCAGTTGCTTGGTATTGCTACATCTACCACAACGGCTTTCCTCTGTTGTTTATTCACTACGACAATGTCTGGTTGGTTCGCCATTACCATTCTGTCTGTCTGGATCTGGAAGTCCCACAGGATCTTAGCTCTGGCGTTCTCCACCACCTTTGGGGGTGTTTCCCACTTTGATCTCGGGGTTTCCAGTCCATATTCTGCACAGATGTTTCTGTACACTATGCCTGCCACTTGGTTATGTCGCTCCATGTACGCTTTCCCTGCCAGTATCTTGCACCCTGCTGTGATGTGCTGGACTGTCTCAGGGGCCTCCTTGCACAACCTACACCTTGGGTCTTGTCTGGTGTGGTAGATCTGGGCCTCTATTGCTCTGGTGTTTAGGGCCTGTTCCTGGGCGGCCAGGATGAGGGCCTCTGTGCTGTCCTTGAGTCCAGCTTTTTCCAGCCATTGGTAGGATTTACTGATATCAGCCACTTGGGTTATTTGCTGGTGGTACATTTCATGTAGGGGCTTGTCCTCCCATGATGGCATCTCTGGCACCTCAACCTCCGTTCCCTGTTGTCTGAGACATTCACTGAGCACATTGTCTGTTGAGGCTTTGTCCCTGATGTATTTATGGATCTTAGTTGTTTTGTCCTGGACAGTGGTTCTCACACTCACTAGTCCTCTGCCTCCGTCCTTGCGGCTCGTGTACGGTCTCAGGTTGCTGGATTTGGGGTGGAACCCTCCATGCATGGTTAGTAGTTTGAGTCTTAACATCTGTGGCCTTTATCTGTCCTAATTATTCCAGCAGGTTATCTGATTACTGGCAAGGCATAGTTGTTTATCGCATGGACATTGTTCTTGCCACTGAGCTTTGGAGGTATTTGGCTGTATATATATATATATATATATATATATATATATATATATATATATATATATATATATACACACATGACATCCCCACCTTCCTACCAAACAAAATAACCTGACCTTGGCCAAG
The DNA here is from genome assembly GCF_027474105.1 of Poeciliopsis prolifica. NCBI lineage: Eukaryota > Metazoa > Chordata > Actinopteri > Cyprinodontiformes > Poeciliidae > Poeciliopsis > Poeciliopsis prolifica. Next base: position 8,790 of record NW_026562787.1, read on the forward strand.
ATATCAGCTGCGTAGTTTAGGTTCTGCACAAAGACATCCTCCATTTCTCTTCCAACTGCAGCTCTGTGACACATCCACTGGAATCCTTCCTGCCATTAGGTGAATTCTGTCAAGAGATCAGAGTTTTTCAGTGCAATAAACCAGGAAATATGTAAAATAATGCTCAGCCCCTCAATTAAGACACTGGGTTAAATTTCTTTTTTTCATTTTTTATATGATATGAAAAATAAAGAAAACAGATGGCCATAGAGAGGATTGTATTACATGTGGAAAATCTGATGTTTGACACATTTGCAAAGAGAAATCCTATGACTTCAGACCTGATGCCACACGACCTTTTGTTTACATTTTGTGGAGGAGGCTACTGGTTTTGTAAAATAATTATTGAGAAATAATGCAAAAAGTACAACAAAATCCAGTGTAATGAGAGCTTCCAGAGGGTTACACACATTAAGTATTATTAACTTAAAATAATACATTAAGAGATCATATAAGAAACAAATTTTATTGGTTTTCGTATTAGTGAAATTTCTAATGGTTTTAATATATCGTGTGATCTCATTTTCAAAAAAAATGGAGACTAGTGGTTTTTGATTAGTTTATTTGTAAATATCCCATTTGGCTAGGATAAGATATGAGATTAGTGACATAAAATTGCTTTTTATTCAAGTGGTCAATGAAGCCAAGTAAGGTATTTTCAGAGCAAAGGGAGCGATCTGGTTCAAAGTAGAAATCAAAATGCAAATATTTTTCCAAAATTAAGTAAAGAAGGGGCAAGACCAAAATAAAAAAAATGCTTTCTAGGTTACCTACACGAAAAGAATTTTTTTTAAAGATTTTGGATGAGTAGAATGCGCAAATAATTTGAAATCATACATTGCATTTAATGAGTAAAATTAAAGTCCAAATCCTTTTCCAGTCAAAATGATCAAACTTGTTCCAATGAGATGCCACTTATGGAGTTATACAATATTCTGAAATAATGACCGTTATGCGTTATGTATAATAGTTTTCTTTCTCAATACATAACCGACAACTTTCTGATTTGGTAGCATCAAACGGTAACAGTGTTTGGATTGTCCTTGCTATATGTTTAAGTGAAATAATTACTCCATCCATAATAACATTACCATACCTTTGATGTAACCAATACTACTGGCTGATTACTTAATCAGGATTTACTGAAGTGCAAAAATATTCAATTGTATTTTTTTGTATTTGCCCTTTAAAACAAAACAAAAAAACACTGTTGATAATGTTTAAGTATTCTCAATAATATTAGAATAACATAATTATCTAGTATATTTTCAAACATCCCGTCATTTTTAAATTTTTTAGCACAATTCAGTGGACAGTGGTGTACTGCCCTAGTGCCCCTACCACCAAGCTAATAACACTTTCTGTGTTATTCAGTGGCGGAGCCAGAGGGGTGGCACTTGCCACCCCCAACAGAGCCCTGGCCACCCCTAGTGCCACCCCACTGGAAATGGTAATTTTATACTTATGAGATCGGCAAAGATTTGCCAGGAAAACTGTAATTTCGATTGTCCCTGAAGGGCTCGATGCCCGACGCTGTTCATTGGTTAAACTGACATGTGGGTCCTGCTTGTTCAAAAACACATCAACGGCTTTAGAGTTACACCGTCAGGAGTTTTGCAGGTATTTACAACATTTTACCGCTCAGCAGTAACCGCTGTTACCTTCCTAATGAGAGGCGGCACTTGTCATACATTTCTAAAAACAACAACAAAAAAAAGGTTGTGCACCGCTGCATAGTGCCGTCGTTTATTATTAGCCATGTTAGTGCTAATAGATCGTGTTTTAGACAGATTCTTTTAACATATATTTTAGTGACATGCTGCCCTCTAATGTTTTATATCTCCCAGCTCTTCTTGAAATGTGTGGTAAGAATATGAAAAACCATTAGTTTTATAATGACTGAATGTAAGTAGGCTATGTCATATGAAAGCTTTGAATTATAACCTAACTAGTTATATTAATTTTAATTAATGTATTTTTAATTTAGTATTTTAGCTAGCTACAGAAAACTAAAAACTATAGTTTAAATATAGTTAAAATAGTGTCTCTGCCAAACAGTCATGGAGTCTAAATACCAGGCTGTCTTATTTTGTGTAGAGCCAAAGAAGAGAGAAGGGAAGATCTCCCAGTTCTTCTTAAAGAGGCAAAAACCAGACCAGGACCAGACAGAACCCTGCAGCAGTGACCAGGACCAGACAGAACCTGCAGCAGTGACCAGGACCAGACAGAACCCTGCAGCAGTGACCAGGACCAGACAGAACCCTGCAGCAGTGACCCAGGACCCCAGAACCAGCAGTGACCAGGACCAGACAGACCCT
>NW_026562789.1:0-10661 GCF_027474105.1 Poeciliopsis prolifica
ACGACTGCTGACACGTGAGTAAGAGCAGATTTGCGCAGTCACGGCTGAGTGAGGCCCAAAGTAAATACAGAGGAAGTTTGATGACAGGGTAGTATAACAGGCTGAAACTGAGCCAGAAATAATGCTACTTATTACATGTTCTGTTCTACTAATAGCTTTGCTCCCATCTGTAAATCCAATTTAAGTAACAGACGCATAATTTTGGAGCATGTTTTATTCACGAGTTCAGATGCACTATAAATAACTCCAGGATAACAGTGGCACTTTCAAATAGAGTTAAAGAAATGTGCAATTAAACTTCAGAGACATATTTTCTAGCTGATAAATTGATTTAAAAGGTATCTTTCTATTGCAAACACAACACTAAGTGACGAGATAAATACAAGCTTGCAAATTGATAGTTCTTGGTAGTTCTTAAAAATAAAAGAAGTCATACATGCTTGTGTTTCCTGGGATTATTTGCAATGAATTTCAAACACCTGAGAACTCACAGAATCAAACTTCACTAAATCATTGAGCAAATAAAAAAAAAATCTCTTTGCCATGAAATAACTATTTATAGATGATAGACTAATAAACATTTTTGGTGTTATTTTTTGTCACAATATTAAACATAAAACGGTAATAATGGCTTAAAATAAACAGATTATGGCACTTCTCTGATTTTTACTTGTCATGGGACAATAAGCTTTGCTTCCACTAAAAGCTTATTGCAGCTGGAATAACCTGCCAGCTACAATAAGCTGGCAAGTTACTTTTCCTTGGTTATGGTGTTCTGTTGTGCTTCCTTCAAATTTTTTATGCTGTTATGAGATGTATGGTATTATGCAACAAGTGGGAAGCTAGATATTATTTGCATATTCAAAACAAATAAATAAAAAAAAAGATGAAATCTCTATCATTTTAGAGATTTGATAATTATCTAAATCCAAAATCCAAATAGACACATTGGAGTTCAACAGTTCATGATATATCAATACTGATTGAAGACACGACTTCAAAAACTCTGAAGTCTTTCTATCGATAGAGCCACGGATACTCCCACTGTATAAACATGCCAAGCTATGTGATTGTTATTTTCAGTGCTGTCACAAATGGAGTTCCTGCTTGCTCATGATTCTGACAGCCTATTAAGCAGCTCTCTCCTCTCTGATACGTGTCAAGGAGTTGACAACTTCAGTGTGAGGCAATTTATCATGGTAATATTGACGGCACACTCAGAAGAAGAGCACACAGCGAGCAACGGGTACTCAAATTATTGCCGCTGCTGTCTCACATTTAGAACTTTGCTGTGCTCATCCTTTCTCTACTTCTCCTCTCTATCTACCCATTTGGCCTGAAAATCATTTGCATAAACAATAAGGGAAGGGTTCAGACTTTCTTGCGAGGCAAAGATTCTGCAAAGCAAATGAACCCAGCCAGAATTTATTGAGGCAGCAGTGCTCTCACTAAAAGCAGCATGAGGTGAATGTCAGATGGGCTCTTCAGTGTTTCTCTCCAATTTCAGCTGACGGATAGAAGGGAAAGAAGGCCCCGTGGTTGCACACTCCATCATCAGCGCCCTCTTTTAAATGAGATAACCAGGAGAGTGGGAGCGTGACAGCCAAAATATGCTTTCCATTTTGTCACTAGTAGGTGCCATCCATTAGGACAGGGGAAAAAGAAGCAGTGTGACCAGCACCAGAGGATGCCGATTCTCTTCCAGGTATGGCAAATATTTAACTAAAGGCCACGGTAAGGGGAAAGGCATAAACAAAACATTATTAAATAATTACTTTGTATTATTTTGTAATTTGTAAAACAATAAAAATAAATTGTAGATTAAAATGCATATGAGCAAATTTGGGTTCATGCAAAGACTATGACTGGAGAATTGTCTTTCTACCCCGCCCAGCAAACGTATATTAACAACATACCATGTAGCTGTTCATCATGCCAGGTTATTTGAGCTCATCAGAAAAAAAAATAAATAAATAATAAAACACCTTTAACTTTTAATCAACATAGTGTTTTTCGTACTGGAATACCAAAATACTGCATCACCACTCATCCAGTTGATGGTATTTTTTAAGAATGTAAAATTTTCTGGAACATTTAAACATAGTTGAGTTGCTTTAAATGACAAAATCAAACAGAGCTCCTCTGACTGGCAAAGTAAAATGCCACTCTGACTAAAACTGAGAAATGTTATATCTGGATGCAGATAACAAAATATTGCAGTTAATAACAAAATTGTCAATAAAAGCAGCTTTGGAGTCATTTTGAAAAAGCAGTGACAGACAAGAATAGCAATAGCAGATACTGCACTACAATGTACTGAATATTACTCAACACTCTAATGACGCACAACTTTGTTCTACTATAGAGAATTGCCGTTTATGATATATATAATGTACATTAAACGCAACACTTACATTCTAACATGATTCGGTATTGTATCCTATTCATTACACTTTTAAAAGCTGCAGTGATCTGTCATGTAGCACTCACTTATCATTGCTTGTTCACACTGAACTGACTAATCTTCAATCACGTGTGTGTGGGTGTGTGTGCGTGTTTCAAACAGCTCTACCTTTACACATCCTGAGGACAGACAATACGAGTTGTGTGTGGAGCCACCATTGTCCACCATGCTGGCTCTATCTTAAAACCAGCATTGATGGAGCTCTGATTACCTCCAGTAAAGCCTCAGACAAAAGTCAACAGAACAGCAGTCTAGTACTGCATATGTAGGATTACAAAGAACATCTTAAAATGTTATTATGAACAAAAACAAGACTTTAGATCAAAACTGTTGATTAAGATGTTGTCAACGAGACAAGTCAACCAAACAGACCAAAGTTAAATAGGAAGATGACGATGTTTGGTTGTGTACTTACCAAAGCAAAACTCTGCTTGGGCCTCTGCTTGGTGGCATCACTGACCTAAAGATGGATGAAGTACAAAGTTTCACCTTCATATTTAACTAAACTGTTTTATTGAAACTGTATTAGTGTAAAGAAGTTTCTGATGGTATATGTTCCTTTACTTAGAGATGTAGTGAGCTTGAGTGAACCAACACAGTCTGCACCAATGGGCAGGTTCTACAGGAGAACAGCAAAACGAGGAATATTGCATTAACATGCTTAAATAAAACATACAAACACAAGACTAATGTTGAATTAAGTGATGTCACAATCTGATTGCAAATGTCAATGCAGAATAACAATCTCTAAACCAATCGGATCAGGAGTTACTGACAACTCCCAATCTTTGTTTTTGGTAGACGTTTAAGCATTTTTAAGGGGTAAATCTTTAGAAATCAAGATCTAGTTTATGTACATGTCTTGCAAAACGGTATTATAGTTTGGCCAGGTTATTTTATGGGTCAAATATGGGTGTTTTCAAAGAAACAACAATCGCCAATGCCGATCGTATCTACTCCCACAAAGGTCTGAAAATCAGCTGCTGCCCCCTTTTGATCTGCCGTTAGAGGGCTGACTGTCAGACCCGTCCACCAGGTCACATCTTCATGTGTGCGGTCAACAAGTCACCCATCTGTGCCAACTTAGCAACTTTGTTGATATATTTAGTAACTTTTCAGAATAAAAAAAAACAATGTCTTCATCCAAATTAGAGTCAAAGTCAGGCTTCCCATTTCCACCACAGGTGTCCTTGTGCACATGAAGTGGAAATGATCAGAAAACGCCTCCTGAATGAGAAGCAGCTGCAAGAGACAAGTCTCTTGGAGAGAGACTTGTCTTCAACCTCTTCTACAACCGACTTCTACACCTCTACATTGGAGAACCTAAACTGCACATTTGAATGGACCAGAAAGCAGAAGAGCAATCACAGCGGATCAAGAATCAGCAGGTTTTTGACCTGTATTCAAGGAACGCTCACTTGAAGACAGCAAGGTGCACATTCTGGACAGGAGGACAGATTGTTTAAGAGAGGAGTGGAAGAAGTCATCTAGACAACAGTAAATAGAAATTTGGCCTCAGCTTCAGTCTTTCTAACACTTTCTCTGCAGGTTGTTATGTCTCCCTATGTGGTTATTCGGCATTCAAACCTTGGAACGTGCGAGCAAAACAGCTCACATGAAATCATTAGAGACATGTTTGATCACCAGGAAATAATGAACCAAACACCTAGCTGAGTGTGGCTCGACTCCTGTGATTTTTCTAACTTTGACTCATGAGCCTTTTACCTAAACCAACATTGTTCACCACTAAAGAAGCCTCTTGGTTGAGAGGTGAAACATCGTCAAGAAACGAGACAAATGTATCAAGACAAATGTATCAAGAGCAAATGATCAAAAAGTCAATTAAAAAAACTGGCTAACTCAAATGCAAACTGCAGTTGAAAACGGCAAAAGCAAGATGTGAGTTGACCGAAGACTTCAGCTGTCACAAGTTGAGTCAGAATGTCTTCAAAAACAAAATGATAAAGCCGCACAAATTATTTGGTAACATGTTGTCATGTTGTGGTTTCTTAATTTAGTAGACTGCTGCTGCTGCAAAAAAAGAACAACATCTTGACGTTGACCTTTAGAAAACCAAACATGTACGCTGTGAGAAAAAGAAAGAACAGAAGAGGCTATACAGCAACTGGAAGGTCACTGGAGTTAGGTGTGGTACTTAAGAAATGCAGTGTTATGTTACCATCCCTTGAAACAGCTATATGTATGTAGCAGATATACGTTTTGAATAACATAATACAAACATCTGGGAGTGACTCTGAGTCCTAAATTGAATAAGATGGAGAATCTGTGCAGGCAGCTCAAGCTTAGAGAGAAACACAAGAAGGCTTTTTCTAATAAAATGTAAATAAAAACCTTTTTGTAAATAAAAACTTTTTTTATTATTTTAGTCAGAAACATAAATGATTTATAAACACACACACACACACACAAAAAAAAACACTTGACAAAGGTGACCAAAAAGGGCAGGATAATGTTTCTAAGTCTAACTTTAAATTTGCAGGATTTAACAAATTACCATCAATATGAGAAAAATAGTCCTGTCCAATGTATATTTATTGAGTTATGTACCATTTATGACATATTACTCATTTTCTTTAACAATATTTTGTAAAACAAATAGTGAAGTAAATATTCTTATCTTCATGCTGGCATTATCCCACAAATGAGCTCCAAGAACATATTTTAGCCTTTAGTCTTAAATTATATTAATGTTCCGGAGTATTAATATTTTCAAACATGCTTCAGCAGGTTTTTGATTTTACAAAGACATTTTATAATAAACTTTGTCTTTAAATTTATAGATTGAAAAGTTAATATATAAAAATTATTTTTAAAGGCACATTAACATTAAAGATTTGTTTTCTAAAATGACACTCATTTTATATAGTTTTCTTTTATTTTTGAAGGTTGCCTAAAAATCTAGAAAGCTTTCTTGAAAGCTTATTGATTGAATGGAAACTTTATTTAATCAAGTATTAAGACTGTAATTCCGACTTGGTCAATGCCCGGCCTTAAATAACTGATTGGAACATTTCTAATTGTTGAGCTGAAGTTTTATCTGAAAATAAATACCTCATAAAAATCTCTGCAAAGCACGACTGTAGAGTTCTGCACAAATTTACTTTGGCTGCACTCCATTACCACCATTTTTACTGCTTTGCTCTGTTACTCAAATTAGGAGATTCAGATTTAACATCATTAAAATTTTAACTTTTGTCAACCTATAAAAGAGAAGAACTTAATAATTTATTTCTCATGCACTGCATCATTTATGGAAACGTTGCATGACATGGCTCTGACAGATACAAAGCAAACCAAAACCAGCATGAGCGCGCACGTACACACACACGCATAAATAAGTAAAATGAACCTCACATTAAAAAAAAAAAAAGCAGGAGTGTAAGTGGAGTTCCTCAAACCCTCATCCTAAATGATTTACAGCAGTGTGGGCCAACAGCTAAAACCCAGACACACTGTTTTCCCTCAGTTACTCCTGGGCTTAAAATATGTGCTTCCCAATTCTGTCAGCTAGAATTACATAATTACAAGTTCTCCTGTCCTCGTGAAGCTGCCAGGCGATGGAAACGTTTACCGTACTTAATCCTGTGCTCATGATGAATGAGAGAGGTTGGCTTTAAGTTGCTTTCAGCTGCAGGAAAGCTGATCGTCGTCTCAGATAAATGGCACATGGCATTCGGCTGCTTAAATGACCCACTCCATCGCCAGAAACCTTACAACAATCTGCAGCTGCAAGAATTGCTTCTTTTCCTTCTTCTTTTTAAACCATACTCATTTCTTCAAGATTAAAGGTAAAGAGCTAAGCTAACACCAATAGCTGTGCATACCTGAGGGTTATCCATGAACCACACCAGGCTCCCCTGCTGTGTCCAGGATGAAGTAGCGTCGCAGGAACTTGCCGCTGTTCTCGTTCTCCTCGATGTCCAGGAAACCACAGATGCGGTTCTGTCGGTCCACATAAGGCATCTCGCTGCCGGGACATTCCCCGGCCTCGTCGGGCCGGAGCGGAGAAGGAGGAGAGGGGGCGACAAGGATCGGGGAGAATTCCTTCGGGACACAGAGAGAGAGGAGAGAAAGAAAAAAAAAAGAGAGTGGAAGAAGCAATTTGTGAGGCGGGAGAGGGTGGTTGTATTTCTCCTTCCTTCGTTTTGCATCTACTGTGGTCTCGCTGCCACCTGGAGCTCACCAGGCACCAACCAGCCAGCAGATCATGTGACAGTAACCACAGCCCGCCCTTTTATCCTTTTATATCAGCCTCACCCACTCTCTCGTCGTCTTTTTTTTTTTTTTTACTCTCCTTTGGCCTCTTTTTTTTCTATAACACACTCTCTCTCGCTCTTTCATACTTCCTCTGTGCCGACGCTTGCTCTCTCTATTTTTTTTCTCCCCCCTTTTTCCTTTGCAGTCGGCTCCTTTTTCACTTTCCGAGCTCTCTCCTCCCAAATGCCCACTCATCTGATTTGGCAAGCCTCTGTCCAACCCCTTCTTACTACTCCCTCCTTCAGTTCAGCACTCACTTAAGCATAGAGAGAGAGAAAATAATAATAAGCAGTTATTAACCTGGTAAGTCATATCCCTAGGGAAAAAGAATAAAAAAAAAACCTTTGTATGTTTAATCAACAAAAAAAAAGGAGTCGATGCTCGACGCGTGTGACTGCTCACATCTCAATGTCAAAGCTCTGCGAGGGTGGGTGCCGAGTCACTGTAGACATATTGTCGCATCAGGCTGTTTAAGCTGTTGTCTTTTTGGAGACCAGGCCTGAAATATGGGACTGATGTGTGTCGGTGGAAGGCAGAAGATAAAGGGGCTCTTTCTCCGCAACATTATGTGCGCTGTGTGGGTGGACAGGGAGAGATGGTGGTGGTGGTAGAGGGGGGCACAGAGGGGACAAAAGGCTCAGTTGTTATGCATGGACTCTGGGCTGGGAGCATCTCAGCGAGTCCCTGCGTGCACCAGAGTTGTCCCGTTTGTCACACAGGCAAGAGAGAAGGGGCCGCAGTAAGAAGCAGCTATCTCAGCACAAACGAACACCGACTGTCACGAGAGGCGGCCGGGCTGAGTAAGTGCTCCTGTGAATCCAGATGCTAAGGAAGGATTGTGGTTACGATGCGAGTTAATAGAGCATCCTCTGAGTGAATGATTAATGTCGACCAGGTGTTTAAATTGAACTTGCTTTCTGAAAAGGTGGATTTTCTTTACGTTAAAGTCAGATTTTGACTGAAACTCAACAAGCGCGCTCCCTGAAGTTTGATGTGCACAGTGGCTGCTCCTCGTGTAAAACATGTTGAAAGTTGCAGGTATGACCATAGCTGATTTTACAAACAGGCTTCATCTGACTGGAGGTTACATTAACATATTGGAGGAGTCCAGTCAAAGTCCCCGACCTGAATCTGATGATGAATCTAACGATTAGGATGATGGCAAGACCCTAATCTTTCCAACCGCAAAGACCAAAAGATAATCATCACAATTAAAAGGGTATAAATTAGGGCTGGACGATAAATAGATTTTATTGATTAATCTAATTTTTGGCTTTGAGAATTCATCTGGACATCGATATTGCAAAACAACGCATTAATGCCTGCCTGGTAGTTGAAATGCTGGAGGTTTCAAACTTACTAACATGGCAAATACATCTAGAGAAAACGATTCCTAAGAAGTCAAAAAGGCAAAAATGAAAGTGTATTGTATTCTGAGGCAGACAAACAGGAAAAGCCAAAGGACACTGACAAGCAATTACACAGGCTGGCTTCATTTCACACCCAAAAACAAGTCTGGTACAAAGAATCAACACTATATAGTACCAAATCAAAACTATAAAGTACCAAACTGTGAAGGGGACCAGCAACCCCCCATTGCCATGTTATATGAATTAGTGGTGTTAATTCAAGAAGACTTTTTGCTTTAAATAATTTATAATTTGAACACCCAGATTGAAGGTGACAAAACAAGCTGGTCAGAATCCATGGCAACCTGCCACACAAACTCTAGCATAGCAACAAAAATAAGATGGAAATGTTTTATTTCATTTGAACAAGTTTCCTTTTCCAAAGTGCCTGCTTTGTGAAACATTATTATATAGCTTGTACAATGTCTTGTTTTTTATTTTTTTTTCAGACTTACACTGCAGACGTGGATTCAGTTTAATAAACCCCATTATTTATATATTACCAGCTATAAATATGACCAGTCTTAGTTTTTTTATGTCACTTTGAAACCCGGTCAAATAACAAATAACAGGTTGTTGGTTCCATGAGCCCCACTTAAGGTGTAGGCGGCAGCGGTTCTTTCCTCCGTCTGACCCTGAAAGCCTTGGTGCTGATGAAGCAGCCGCGTTTCGGGGTCAGCGTTTGCGGTGGTGGGGACCGAAAGAAAGCATTGGTTTAGAAATGAAACCGGTTTGGTGGAAAGAAAAAGAAAAGACCCTTTCTTTCCATTAAACTCTTTCACTTTCAATTTAGCTCATTGTCATTTAATTAGTCTTCTCAAGATCAGAACTACAGCCACTGACTTGATCCTAAAACCCTTATGCATAGTAAGTTATTTTCACACATCTCAGTTTGTATTAGAGTGAACTTTGGAAAATCTCAGTTAGAAAGCTAGTCCAATTTGGCTGACAGAGAAAATGGATCAACTCTGATTTCTGACTGATTAATTGGTATATATAAATTTTCCATGATGAAAAATGTCACTGCTGTCAGGAGTTTTGTAGCCATGACTAAACAAGAGTTTCTGTGGAAAAAGTATGTAATTTTACCATCGTATTAGGCATAAACTCAAACCATAGTATTAGGCATACACTCATGCATTTTTCTTTCTTTCTATCAAAAAAGGTTCTTTGCAAGAGACATTTTATAAACAAAAAATAGTTTCTTTAAAAAAAAAGGAGTAAGAAATAAAATGCATCTGAGAATATAAATCTGCTGCAAACACACGTACATAGTCTGACTTGCATAATGCTTTGAGAGCTGTTAAGACACAGATTTGATCAGACAAGTTTAGTAAAGACCTGGTTTCCACCCAATTTTCATGTAACAAATTCTTTACTAAAGGACCCACCCAAGAAAATGTTTGACAACCTGCCCGGCTGTAGTCGCATTTCAGACTCCGTGTGAAATTCACATTTATTTTCATGTCTTTTGTTAAGAAAGAAAAAAAAAAACATAACCCACATTTTATACTTCTAGTCTCTCATTATGGGAAAACTTAACACTGAAACTTGTTTTCAAGTGAACAACAAAACAAAAAACTAGTAGTAAGGGCTTATTTGGTGATACTTTAGCAACAGTGTTTAAAGGTATTCCTAATCATCACATATTATATTTTACATAGAAATACTTAGCTATTTTAAGACACTACCCAGGCGTGTATTGTTGTAACTGAGTCAAAATAGAGCTCAATCTCCACTGGAGCAGTTCACAAATTATGTTTTTATTGTTTCTGTAATTGCACCAAAACCTCCTGCTCCTTGTGTGTTTTTGGGTTAGTGAAGCACATAAATCAGCTAATCAGCTGATTCTGGAACACAATGTTATGGGGGAACAACGCATTTCTATTTGGTTTCCAAATCAGTCGAGTTGCATTTCAGTATCAGCCGAATGTGTTTGATCCAAAGTGTCGCTCTACTGACCAAACCATTGCCGGTGTTAACAGCTGAAGCAAACATTGACAATTATTATGTTCAGAGATTTATCTGGCATCAGTCTGTTTATATTTTTAATTGTACAGATTGCCACTTTTAAAGTGAGTAAATATCATGTTCTGCAGATCACTTAGAAGAGTTCCTGATTTACCAGCGAAGCGGCATGGCACACAATCTGAACTCATAACTTTACCTCATATGGACAGGTTCTCTCTCTGGCTGCTAATCGAATAATCCCCCCCATCCCCTCTCATCATAAGCCTGTCCAGTGGTCATCTTTGTGTGGAAGTAGCAGATGACGCAGAAACATCACTGGATCAGATCTTAGCGATTTTATTACAAGAGGGCTAATACGGATCACAGAAGATCTGACAGTAAAATAGGCCATCGGTTTGCCCTATTCTCTTTGCAAAGAAACAGATAATCACTTCTGACAGAGAGATCGGATTAAAAACTAAAGCTCTACCAATCAGAGTTTTGTGGTTGATGAACAATCCTATTTTGGTAAAGCTTTCTACAGTAATGAACGAACTCGA
>NW_026562790.1:0-10255 GCF_027474105.1 Poeciliopsis prolifica
ATGACAACATAATCCCAGAAGGGGAGTTTTGTTCTGAGAACAAGATTGGGATTGATCCTGTTATAACTGTTCAATGATCAGTAATCTCTGAACTCTCATTTTGTTTATCATCTGAAGCATTCTTAACACAAACTCAAAGAGGGAAAAAGAAGATGAGTGAATCCATTTAAATTTATATGGGATAATGAAATTCTGGTGCTTGGTTTTAACTTTAGCAATTTGTCTTCAGTATTTCTACGTGCCGATTGGCTCCTTCACTGTTTTTATGGCATCAGGAATTTGGTAGCCAGGTAATGGAGAGGTTGAACTGTTGTCTCGTAAGGCAGATACTTCTCTTAGCCATCCCGCTCATTTGGATATATTTAGTTGCTGTTTCTTCCTCTGGTGCTACTTCAATTTTTTCTCCACTGACCTGCTGGTGTGTTCACCTCATGTGTCTTCTGATGGTCTTTTGTTTCTTCATTAAGGCTGCAGAATGTAATTTTTATAGAAAATATATTTTTTTACATATTTGTTCAATCTGTCACCATGTTGTGACAGCGTGGTCTAAGACAGATAATCTGTGAAAAAATCAAGCTCTTCTGCCTTCTCCCAGTTCCAGCCACAATCTCATGTGGCACCAGCTGTCCCTCTCCTCTACCCACCTTGCTCTCTGCTTCCTGCAACTTTTCCCTGTCAGCAGAGCCTGTTATGAAAATTCAGACTAATTAGCATAGCGACCAATGGCGGACAGGAAAGGATAACTGTTTTTCCACCATTAGCACATTTAGCAGTGAATACTTGACATTGAATGACAGCCTAAGACCCTCCTCCTGGCTCTGATTGGTTGTTTTTTCGGGCGGTGCACTAATTCAGAAGGCAACAGCAACTAGGGGGGGAGGTAGAGGAGATAGATTATTTTGCAGAAGAGCTGTTTCATAAACTGTCATGACATAGTAACAGTTTTCATTAATATGTAAAAAACCCCAAAAACAAACAAAAACCCCCCATAAACCATAAGTTACGTACTGCACCTTTAACTTCTACATAGTTCAACTGACATTTAAGGTGTTGTACCTGATAAAAGCAAAAATAAAACATGTAGTTGAGGATTAGTGTTCAGAACAACAGTTAGTGATGAAAATTTGTCTTGAAATAATAATTTAGTAGTCTTCTATAGCAGAGTTTTGATATTCTGTTAATACCGCCTCCAGTGATTAAATCAAGACTCACAGAGCAGCTGCTGGACTTTGATCACAGTTGTGTTCTTGTGTGTCTGATAACAATTGAAATGATGATAGTGGTAGTAGTGATGATGATGATGATGATGATGATGATGATGATGATGATGGAGAGAGGGAATTAGGTTTCGATTAGCGACACTGACAGGTCATGATGTCACGTCCTGCCTCTCTGTCTGTGTGACTGATCAATACCAACATCACACACACTATTAGCGACTCTGACTCTCCTTTCTCTCCCTCCTTCTGTCAGAAATACAATTATAAACTCCTCCTCTTCTTCACACACTTTTCCCCAGTCGTAATCTCAGTTTCATTCTCAGTTAGCTAACAAGGTTGATCTTCATTTTTTATATTGCTTTGCTCATCAATAACCATAAACCTTTTTTAAAAATCTGTTTTAAAAGAAGCTTACTGGGAAATATAGTGTATAGGACAGATGGCTCAAAGACTAAAAATGTTTAGTCTTTGAGTCTAAAAAGTTTGTAGATTATGAGTAAGAGGGGCAGGAATTCATAAGATCTAGAATCTTCTACCTGATCCTTTTAGACCTAATTATGTAAAATTACATAGGCATAATAATTTTTTATGTGCTCTTACTTTTTATCTGTTCAAAGAAATAAACAAATAAATAAAAATCCATAAGCTGTTGTCCTCGTTTATTTTCTATCATTAATCTTCACAGTTAGCAATGACTAAAATTCATTAAGTCCTTTTAAGTCTTCAGTTGGAAACTCGTTTTTACTTGTAAAATGCGTTTGGATACTTTCATTTAATCGTGTGATTGGTTGACGTTCCAGTGATGATCTGGGACGACCTCAAGAAGAAGACGGTGATCGAGATCGAGTTCTCCACAGAGGTGAAAGCGGTGAAGCTTCGGCGGGACAGGTACGGGCGGACTCCACTTTGCCTCCATTTTCCTTCAGAAACATTAGACGGCTACATCTGGATGTGTGGATATTTTTTGTTTGTTTGTTTGTTTGTTTTCAGGATTGTAGTAGTCCTAGACTCCATGATCAAAGTGTTCACCTTCACGCACAACCCGCATCAGCTGCACGTGTTCGAGACCTGCTACAACCCCAAAGGTCGGTGCCGGCGCCCGTGAGTTCTCGGGCTCCCGGTCGTCCCGTCCGGATCCGGCCGAGTCGTTATCAGTCATCACAGCGGTGTCTGGTTGTTTGTAAGGCGCCCGCCGTCTCGTGCGTTCCAGGTCTGTGCGTGCTGTGTCCCAACAGCAACAACTCCCTCCTGGCGTTCCCGGGAACGCATTCGGGCCACGTGCAGATCGTGGACCTGGCCAACACCGAGAAGCCGCCCGTCGACATCCCCGCCCACGAGGGGGCGCTGTGCTGCATCGCACTCAACTGCAGGGAACCAGGATAGCCACGGCGTCGGAGAAAGTGCGGGGAGGGTTTTTTTTTTGTTTTTTGTTTTTTTGCTGTTGCTGGATGAGGGGGTTGGCGACCTCTGACTTCCTGCGACTTAATTCCCGTCGCTTTTCCGCAGGGCACTCTGATCAGGATCTTTGACACGTCGGCGGGGCAACTCATCCAGGAGCTGCGGCGAGGCTCGCAGACGGCCAACATCTACTGGTGAGGGAAAGAACCTCGGATAGTTATCTTTCATTTTTTAAAAGAAAACCTCTTAGGAAACTATGATAGGAAATCTGCTTATGTTTCTTTTTCATTTTTGGTTTTTTTTCAGCATCAACTTCAATCAGGACGCGTCTTGATCTGCGTGTCCAGTGACCACGGCACCGTGCACATCTTCGCTGCGGAAGACCCCAAAAGGAACAAACAGTCGAGGTCTGTGCTCTCTGAGCCATTTCCACATTTTGTCGCATTACAAAGTACAAAACCTTCATCGCTTTTAAGTGATTAAGACCAGCACGACTGTAAAGTTAAAGAAAAGCAAAGTTGATAGTTTTGGGCAATATAAAAAAATCAAAATAAAATCTGATTTTTTTTTTTTGTTCATTTGTTTTTTTGAATCATATTCAGCTTCTGATTTCAATCCAAATTTTTTGCGAAAGTGGCTTGTGTTTCAGTCATTCAGTGTAGACATAGTAACAGCAGAACTATAAGAATTTTATAAGAAAATGTTTTAAAATTATGAGCAAACCATTTAACAAGAAAAAAAGTCTTGGCTGAAGTTCATGTGATCTTTATTCAAAATGGCTGTTTTCACAATCATTTGAAAATCCTACTAATAGTTTTGATGTTGACATAAGTCCTCCAGACCAGTAGGTGGGACCTGGAGCTGTTCTATATATTGTAAAAGACTGCATGTTGAAAAACGCCATAAAGTATTACAAAATTTGTCTTCCTCCCTCAGTCTTTCTTCTGAACTTCCCATTAATTCATAAAATACAATATCAGGTCTTTACTGACCACCTGGTTATTGACTGACTCCCCCTAGTGGTCTGGAGCACATCTGTTCTGCCTGCAGCATTTCGTAATTGCTGTTTTTCCCTATAATCATGGCATTTTCTCCCTTCGCTTCTTCCTCCTGTGGTTTGCTGCATTTTTTTTTTCTTTTGTTGCCACATCTTTTTGTTTTCATTTGTTTCGTGTTTTGGCGTTTGCGTCGTCCACGTGTTTGGAGCTCGCTCGGTTTGCTTTGTGTTTTTGCAACTCCCGGCCACCGTAGCCTGAAGCCATGCTGAAAGACCTAAGAGTTACATTGTGGAAAGTTCTGGGAACCGTTATTGTTTTTATTTTCAACTTCACACCAAAACAAAGACGAAGAGGGAAAAAAAAAAAAAAACCCATCTCGGTTTGTTCTTTTGTCATGTGACAAAATGTGGAAGATTTCAGTGCAAGTCAATCGTTTTGCAGTGACTCTTTAAGAACCAGTTGTGACTTCGCCTTTCTCCTCTGCAGTTTGGCGTCCGCCAGCTTCCTCCCCAAATACTTCAGCTCCAAGTGGAGCTTCTCCAAGTTCCAGGTGCCTTCGGGCTCCCCCTGCGTGTGTGCCTTCGGAACGGAGCCCAACGCTGTCATAGGTGAGCTAGCGGTGGGGCGCCTGTCCGGCCGGCGTGGGGGGGGGGAAAGGGAAGGGTGACTCATCTCGTCACACGTCTATCAGACTCGGCACCAAAGCGTCCAAGAAATCAGATTCTTCTATCTGCTCCTGCTCACTTCTTCTTCTTCTTCTCTCTTTCTGTCTTCCTGCAGCCATTTGTGCTGACGGCAGCTACTACAAGTTTCTGTTTAACCCAAAGGGGGAGTGTTCCAGAGACGTGTACGCCCAGTTCCTGGAGATGACTGACGAGAAAATATGACCCTCGTGACTTCCTCTGAGCAGCACGTTTTTTTTTTTGTTTTGTTATTTTTTTCCCCTTTTCTGTTTCTGAGGAATTAGAAGTTCGACTTTCACTTCCATCTTATCTGCAGAGACTCTGGATCATCAGAGCATCAGATGGAGTGGACAAAGAAAACAAACAAAGCACAGATTTGTTTTTTTAGGAGGACTAATGGGAAACTCATGACGTACGCCACCTTGCTCCCAAACCAAACCACGGCGATGAGGGAAAGTTTTTTTTTTGTTTTTTTTCTGAAATACAAACAGTTTTAAGATGTCTTCCGAAGGCTATTTTTTATTCCCGTCCTGATAGTTGAGACGTCTTGGATAACTAACACCGCCCAACCCCAAACTACAGGCAGAGTGCCTCTGAAACCGAAGAGAGCGTGCGCACACATATTATCGCAGATAAAAACGCGCGCGCCCGAGAACACAAAGTGTGTAAAATTATTAGGTGTGTGAGGGGATCCCGCTTTGTTAGGCATCACCTTAGATTTTCTTTGCTTGTATATACACCTGACTGAAGTAACCACATCGAGCTGTACAGAACAGTAGCTTAAAAAAAACTTTAAAAATTAACCTGTATTTTTTTTTTTACTTTATTTGTCAATACTCGTTTACCAGACGGTTTTGTCTTCAGTCTAAATTTCCGGAGAAAAGCTGGTATATTTTGAGAGAGAAGTCTTTCACAGATTGGCTTCATGGGGAAGTTAATTACACAGAGAAAATGTTTGCACCTTGAGTCTTAGTTTAATCGATTTCCAATCATTTTTTTTTTTTTTGTGAGAGCCACCTCAAGAAAAAAAAGGAGAAAAAAAAATCGATATTTCTTCACTGCATTCATGAGTTACATTTTTATTCTGCCTCGTGCTATTGGCACTTTGCACCTTCATCGCTGCTCTCGTTTCTGCCATTTGAGCTGATCCCTCAGCAACCTGGACAAGTCTGTCTGCATCCACCGCAGTAAAACTAGTGACAATTTTTTTTTTTGTTCGTTCTTTTTCATCTATCACGGCCTTCAGTCGACTTGCTGCAAAACACATTTCTTTTTTTTTTTTGTGGCTTCTTCTTGCATCCGAACGTGCGTTTGCGGCGCTCGGAAGACCCGGACCACTAGAGGGGGATGCCGAGTAAACTGAGAACTCGGCCCAACCGGTTTCTGATACACTTAATGATTGTAAAATGTGCATTTAAATCTGTGAATAAAATTAACATCTGCTTTTCCAGATAGGTTGATGAACTCTTTCTGCTTATTTTGTTGCGATTATTACTGCAATGAGACAGGTAAAGGAAAATGCCTGAAGTAGGCCTATGTTGCCAGCAGGGGGCCCCCCAAGAGCTCTCGATGTCCCACAACTACAACTTATAGTTGCAGTATGTAGGTTTTTTTGGGAGCCATTTTGAGTTTATCCCATTACAAACCAGACTTTTAATCTTTGGGAACATTCAGACTAAAACTCAACCCCTTTTTTTCCACACAAAGAAACAATATATAGACTTCTGCATTTGCTCAACTGAGAGGGTTTACTCAAAGAAATACAGAGAGAATGTGTTTAATAAAATTTATATATATATAAAAAAAAAAAGCATTTTTCCACTGAAGCAGAACGAACACCTATCACTTGTTTTAGCTCATAGAACATAGAATACAAGCTGAAAAGCCTTACTTTGTCGCCTGAAGTTAAAAAAAAAAAGGAAAGAAAACCAAGCGAATCAACTTCAACACAAAGATAAACACAGCCGATGATGACGGAGAAAACAAGTGAGCAAATACAAAATAATAATTAAAAAAAAAACCAAGGTTAAGTGCAGCACAGGTCAGAATCGTATAGCGTAGATTCAGTCTTAAGTTTTCTTCAGTTCCATATTCAAATGATCTGCTCTGGTACGTTTTGTTTCTACATCTGTAACATGCAAGCTCAATGACACGTATGCTCAAATACACACGGGAATATACGTTTTCATTCGTAGGATATCTGGAAAATATGACAAAAGATCTGTTGATGTACAGTGAGAACCACGTTTCATTCGCAGAAACAGAAAGAGCATCCACTCCATATGTTTTCTTTAAATGAGGAAAAAAAAAAAGAAAAAAAAACTAAAATATATATTAATAAACAAAACAAAAAAGTAAGACTACATCATGTCACCGAACAGTCCACATACAAAAAAGAAAAAAAAAAAAAAACAACAACAGGAAAGACTCCCAGAATTGAGATGTTGGGATGTTTCTTAAAGAGCGGCGCTCGTTGCTCCGGATTATTACTGGTGCCTCGGGGGAAAAAAAACGAGGGAAAAACAAAAAACAACAAAAAAAAACGGACTAAATGCTCCGTGGCGCACCGAAGATACGACGGAATACTGCATTTCTACTCGCGACTCGGTTAGGTAGGTCGACGTGGAGGCTAGCTGCCGAAGATGGGAATGTCCACATGTCCACAAGCCGGCCAACTGTTTGAACGCTTTGATTTTTCTGTAATGCTACCAGGAGGAGACGCTCCTGTTTGTCTTTGGGTGGCTGGGGGCCAGGAGGGCGGGGCAAGTTGCATGGAGAATCTTTTTGTTCTGGACTTTCCCTGTTTGTTTCTGCTTCTTCTTGCTCTCTGGGCCTCCAACTTGAGAGTGACGGGAGTGGAAGGGGGGATTCACAGTCATCAGCTACGCTTCTGTTTCATTTTCAGTTTGGTCTCTAGTTTTTTTTTTTTTGTTGTTTTCTTTTTTGCATCGAGTTTTCTGCTATTAAATACGTGGCAGATAGGGGGCGGACGGGTGGAGTTAGCACAATCGGTAGTGCTTTTCTTTTGGCACCTTGAGGATGGTGACGGAGGATGGGATGGAAGGATGGGGATGGAGGTGGGCGGGGCTACTTGTCGTCAGCCTCCCCGGCGCTGTCTGTGGTGCCGTTGTTGCTGCTGCAGACGGCGGCCGGGCCGTTCTCCTCGTTGGTTTTCGCCCTCTTGGCGTCGGGCGGGTCCTGCAGCTCTCCGTTCTGCCTCTTGGTGGGGAGGGAGGCCGAGGCCGGGCGTGCGTTGCCAGGAGATGGAGGGGTTTGCTGCGGAGACACGGAGGACAGGGACGAGTTCGTTAAAACGCCAGAGAGGGGGGACTGCTCCGCGCACGGCAGGCGGTCGCTGCGGTGACACGCTGACATCACGACGAACGAAACTGGCTCTTTAATTGGACCTTGTTTTGCGCAAAGTGTTAAACACAAGCCAACACTCGACATTCTCAGCTTTATTTTTATAGAACACCTATCAAACAAACGTGTTTGTTCTGTCTCAGCTTTTGATGATGTTCATTTTCTTCTACCACACAAGAGACATTCTGAGTCTGAGGAAACGGAGAAGTGCTCAATTTTTAGATGCTAAAGATTAATGATCCACATAAGGCTGGGCGATACATCCAATTTTTGGGAAAATTTGGATTTTCTCCTGGGTTTCCGTAGCTCAGAATGATGTCAGCACGCCTCAAGCCACCATCTTAAGCAGGTGTTTCATTTATCTTTAATTCATGTCAACTCCGTGAGGAAATAGAAGAGCCAGGGTGTTTTTTCTTTTTCCTTTCCCATTACAAGAATAAAGATATTAATTTCCAAGGTATCATTTCACAGGTTTATTTTATGTACAAACTGTAACGTTTGTTGCAGTTTATGTAACTATTTACTGTTAAATATTGGATAAAACGACCATGAAACGACATAAACCATTATTCAAAAGGCGTCACCTGAGCTGGCGGCGGTGCTGATGGGCAGCAGGTGAGTCCCGTTCTGCGTGATGGCCTTGATAGGAAGTGGTGCTGGCCGAGCGGGGCCTGCTGCACTATGGTGACGGTCGCCAAGGGAGCGGCCTGCGAGCTCTGGAGATGCGGCCGACTCCGCCTATCGAGGAAGCCGATGGACGGGACCGGCTCCACCTTGACTGCAAAGCACAATGGGAGAAGAGTGCGAGTTGACGAGCGACGTCTCGGCTGACGCTGACGCGGACGCCTCCGGTGAAGTTCACCTTTGACCTCCTGGCGACCTCCTCCGCCGCCTCCGTTCTCCGAGGCTCGGGGCTCTCCGCGGAGGCGGGCTGCCCCCGACGGTCGCCATGGTGACGGCCGGGATCTGGTGGACCACGTGCACGGTCTGCATGACGGGAGCGGAGCTCACCGATGTCGTCACCATGGCCGGGGTCGCCATGGTGTAGGTCACGGGCTTCATGGTGGTCTGAGGCATCTGGCGCTGCACGGCGATCAGCACCGGCTGGCTGGTGAGGGGGGAGCCTGGACAGGAAACAGGAAATGATGTCAGCAGCAAACAAAAATTGTGATGCTTCATAAGCGAAAAATGGCCGACTGAAGGAAAGCCGTCAAGTTATTGCATTTCAGGTAATAAATGCTTATTTTATTATTTAAAAAATGAATTGCATTTTTCAAGTGCATTTCTAATATCGTATTAAGATTGAAATGCACAATCTGCAGAAAGAGCCATTTTTTTTCCAATCATGAATGAAATTGGCAGATTAATCGATTAACCATCAAAATGAACAAACTAAAACTAAAATAGTCAACTGATTAATCAGTAAAAGATCTATTACTCATAGAAATACTTAACCGACGAGTTGGGAAAACAACTGATTAATCATCAAAAATAACAGATCAATCAATCAATAACTGTAACAATCATTAGTAACAGCCTGAAACAGCTGGATCTGTTCATGAGAAACTTGAGGCTCTACCTGGGGAGTTTTGTGCGAAGCGAGCCTCCTGGATGACGGCAGCTTGGGCTGGACTGCGGCTGTCTGGGTGGGTGCTGTTGGGGGGGCCTCTGCCTCCATGGGGACTGGGGATCCCTCTCTGGACAGGCTGTCTGGGGTCTGGACTCCGCTGGAGTGGGCGGACAGCACCCCCATGTGGTTGGGAGATGCAGGGGCGCTCCTGAAACGACGACGAGAAGAATCACCGGCGTGGAGCGGCGAGCTTAAACATGGGGTGAGGCGGCGAGCCGTACCTGGAGGAGAGCGTCCCCACCGGGGTCCGGAAGCAGGGCACTCCCCTGGGCCGGCGCTTCCTGAAGGCCTGCTCGATCAGCTTGCCCTCCGAGGAGGGGTCGATCCGCCAGAACGAACCCCTTGCCGGGCTCCTCCTGGGACCGGGCCACTTGATGAAGTAGCGGTTCAGGGGACAGGTTGTGGCGGATCGAGTTCTGGACGAAAGGAGAGAAATATTTTATGTTGCCGCACGTGACGGTTTCACGTGCAACCAATCCATGATTTTATGGGATTGGAATTTGATCTATTATGGATTTCACTGAAGTCAATCAGTCATGTCTGTCATTCGGTGATATAAAAATATGCTGAATTGAAAAATAAACACAATTTCACCAGGCAAAACCAGAATGCAACTACAATATTGAAAACAGTGCTGCACAAGACCAACACTGCACTTCATCCTTAAACCGTCAGTTAAAACATTATGTTATATCTAAATGAAGCAATGGAGAAAAGACAAATTATTGGGGTTTTTTTTAAAGGATGTCAGAAAGCCTGTTGTAATAATCAATTAATCACATGAGAGCAGAATGAGCTCATTGTATAACTTCTAAAGGCAATTTAGTTCACTGTACATCATAATCTATTTTTTATTTGTGGTTTTTGGTGAAAGTGGCTTTTATTTCCATTTTTATTTATTTCTTTTGGTTGTTGTGCTTTGCTTTGAATATTAAAATGTCTTCCGTTCCACTGTTTATTTAC